>NW_006256909.1:8261271-8518771 GCF_000478725.1 Eutrema salsugineum | reverse complement strand
AAAAAGAAGAGAAAAAAGATAAATTGAAACATATAGAAGAACATAGAGTTGACGAAAACGTAAAAAAATGAGGAAAATTAACAAAAAATCCTAGACCATGAACAATAAGATCAAGATGGGTAACACAAAATAGTGAGGAAGAAAACTGATAAGGAGATGAAGAACTCAAAGTTGAAGAAGAAAACTGAAAGAAAAAGAAGAACAAAAATAGTAGATGAAAACCCGACGATGAAAAAGAAAATAAAAAGAAGAATGTAAAGATGCGAAAAAGACAAACAAAAATTAGAAAGAAAAAAAGTTTGGATAAGACAAAAATGACCAAAAAGAAGTAAAAAGCAGAAGATAACAACGGCTAATAAAAGCAAAAGAAGAATAGTAGAAGATGTTGAAGAATAAGAATTTAGAGAATACAAAGACAATAAAAATAAAACAAAGAAGAAGGGGCAGACAAATAAAACAAAAAAAAATCAACAGAAAAAACGAAGAAAAAACCGAATGAAAAAAAAATCAAGAAGTCAAAGAAGATGAATACAATACATAAGAAGAAATAGTCAAAAACAATGAAAGATAAGAAGGATAAAACAAAGAATAGAAAAGCTAAAAAATAAAGAAAAAGGAGAAGAATAAGAAAACAACGATAATATGAACAAAAAATAATACAGTGAACAAGTAAGATAAAAAAAATAGTCGGATAGGTCGAAGACAATGAACAAAAAAAATTAAATGACCAATTGGAGAAGAAAAAAGATAATCAGAAGAAGAAGTCATAAAAGAAAACCAGTAGATAGTAGAAGATGAAGAAGACAAAGTAGAAAAAGGTAAATATGATAAAAAACGAAGACAAATCAGATGAATAAGAAGCAAAGTAAAAAAGATGAAGACAATAAAGAAGAACAATTTGAAAACAAATAACGATAAAAAAAGAACTCAAAAATATAAGGAAAAAAATAAAAATGGAAAATATAAACCATGAGAGGAGTAAAAAAACAGATAAGACAAAGATCTTTAAATATGATGAAGAATTTGGAGAGAGTAAGAATAATTGGAAGAAGAGGAATAAGAATCTGTTGAAGGAGAGAAATAAAATAAAATAGAAGACAAAGTAGAAGAAGAATAAGATAGGGTAGAGAAAAAATTGGATGAAAACCTTAAAAGATGAGGAATTAGAGAAAGTAGAAGAATATGAAGATGATGTAAAGCTGAAAAACACCAGAAGAATAGGAAGTCGGTGATAACAAAAAAGACGATGGCAATGAAAAAGGAAAAGAAAAAAAATAAGAAGAAAGAGAATAATAATACATTGAAGAAGAAGAAAAAAAGAGAATAAAACCTGGAAGAGAAGAAAATCAAAAGATGTACGAGAGGAAAAAGAAAAAGATGTGGAGAAAAAGAAGAAGACGTGAAAAAGAAAAACTAGTAGAATAAAAAGTAAAAAAAGACATAGAAAATAAAGAATAAAAAAACAAAAAAACAAAAAAAATAAAGAAAGAAAAAAATGATAGAGAAAAAAAAATTAAAAGATAAAAAGAGAAAAAGATGAATAATTTATATTAATCTTATTTTAGTTTGTGTTTATTGATTTCATATACTTATTAGTATTTATTTTAAAGCTTTTAATGTTAAACAATGATTACTTTCCTAGATTAGCTTTATTTTAATTTTGTATGTATCCAATTCTTGATCTAATTATTTTTTGATTTATGATATAAAATTTTAAACACGTAGTAATACAGTATTAGTTTCGTGTACCCATAAATATATTGTCTATCGTCGTCAACACACAATGTCTAATACATTTCAAACTTGAAAGTCGAGGCGTTGATCGAGTCACCTATTTTATCATCCACCATTATTGGAAAAAACCATAAACTAACAAAAGTCTAACACCTTCCAATTCCTTTCCATTTTTTTTATAAATTGTTTTTCTTTCTCATTTATATAAACTGGTATGCTACCATCTTCAATTAGAAACAGTTAACACAGAAGCTTCGGTTTTCTCTTTTCATCTCTGTTTTTGATTTTTGGCCCTCTTTCAATTTTCCCGGGCAACACTCCGAGAAAATACCAGCAAAGTTGATCCATCTCCCAAAACTTATCCTTCAATCCAACTTTTGGTGTGTTTTTAGAGATGGGTTTAGTCAACGTGAGAGAGTTGACCTCTCTCCTCGCTGCGTTGACCATCATCGCCATAGTCGTCGTCGACGCGAGGTTCGTCGTGGAGAAAGAGAGTATAAGCGTGCTGAATCCGGAGGAGATGAGGTCGAAGCGCGACGGCTCGATCGCCAATTTCGGTTTACCCGATTACGGCGGGTTTCTGATCGGGTCAGTGGTTTACCCGGATAGTAAAACCGATGGTTGCTCTGCTTTTGCTAAAACCTTCAAGCCCAAGTTTCCTCGTCCCACTATTCTGCTTCTCGATCGTGGAGGTAAGGAACTCAAAACATCTTTGAAACCTCTGTTTTCGTTTTCATTTACTGATATTTTGGAATAAAACTTGAAAGAACATTTCTTTCCTCTAAGATTTGATCGAAACTTTGATGGATCATTCAAAGACTCAAACTTTAATAACTAGTGTCCCTTGCAACTCGCCATTTAAATTGTAGAAGCCAATAGGATTTATGGGTTGTGCTGCAATTTAGATATGAGTTTAAAGATTTGATTTTTTTTTTAACAGAAGATTTAAACTCTTATAACTCAAGTCCCTTCAAAATCCCTATGTATAGGACTTGAGATCAGGTCTTTGTTGATGTTTTAAATGTTTTTCTTTGCTCCATTAATGGATGTTACAGGTTGCTATTTTGCCTTAAAGGCATGGCACGCACAACAAGCAGGAGCTGCGGCAGTTCTTGTGGCAGATAATATAGACGAGCCATTGTTGACGATGGACTCACCAGAGGAGAGCAGAGACGCAGATGGGTTTATCGAGAAGCTAACAATTCCATCGGTTCTAATCGAGAAATCATTCGGAGATAGCTTAAGACAAGGGTTTAAGAAAGGTAAAGACATAGTCTTGAAGCTAGACTGGAGGGAATCTGTGCCTCATCCTGATCAGAGAGTAGAGTACGAGCTGTGGACTAATAGCAACGACGAGTGTGGTGCACGGTGCGATGAACAGATGGATTTTGTCAAGAACTTCAAGGGTCATGCTCAGATTCTTGAGAGAGGCGATTATACCGCGTTCACGCCGCATTATATCACTTGGTTTTGCCCATTTCAGTTCATAAACACTCCACAGTGTAAGTCTCAGTGTATAAACCATGGGAGGTATTGTGCTCCTGACCCTGAGCATAATTTCAGAGAAGGGTATGAAGGGAAAGATGTTGTCTTTGAGAATCTGAGACAGCTTTGTGTGCATAGAGTTGCGAATGAGAGTAGCCGGTCTTGGGTTTGGTGGGATTATGTTACCGATTTTCATGCTCGTTGTTCGATGAAGGAGAAGAAATATAGCATGGATTGTGCTGAAAATGTCATCAAATCTCTGAGTAAGAGTCCTTTTTTCTTTCTTTCTTTCTTTCTTTCTTTCTTTGTTATGAATTTTCAAGAATTGTCTCAGATCTACCCGTTGAGAAGATCAAAAAATGCATGGGCGATCCTGAGGCTGATACTGAGAACCAAGTTCTGAAAACTGAGCAACTAGTTCAGGTCAGTTTTTGTGCCTTTTTCTTATTGGATGGATTCATCAAGTTTGGTTACTAACTTTAATGTATGCAACTTCAAAGCTTGGCCGAGGAGAGCGAGGAGATGTAACGATATTGCCAACATTAGTCATCAATAACGCCCAATATCGAGGTTTGGATTGCTTCTTTGAAGTTTTCAAGATACGGAAATTTCTGAAGATACTGAAGATTTTTGTTGTTATTGATTGTGATTGTGAAGGGAGATTGGAGAGAACCGCTGTTCTAAAGGCGATATGCGCTGGATTCAACGAAACATCTGATCCTCCCATTTGCTTAAACACAGGACTAGAGACAAATGAATGTCTTGAAAATAATGGTGGTTGCTGGCAGGATACAAGAGCAAACATAACTGCTTGTAAAGTATGTCTATAATTGTATCAACTTGATTAGAGATATGTATCTTAAAGTTCTATAAATGTCTTGATTTGTCTCTTATCAGGACACATTCAGAGGAAGAATCTGCGAGTGTCCGGTTGTAAAAGGTGTTCAATATAAAGGAGACGGGTACACTTCATGTACACGTAAGTTGTTCACACTCAAATGTTGAGAGACCACTTTCTTGATTTTTCTTTGAATGTCCGCTTTGTGTTTGAGTTTTGCAGCTTATGGGCCTGCGAGGTGTACTATCAACAATGGAGGTTGCTGGTCTGATACAAGAAATGGCTTAACTTTCTCTGCTTGCTCAGTTTAGTGATTCTCATATAACAAAATCAAATCCTTTCCTTTCAAAGCTCTTGTTTCAATTCAATTACAAACTACTTATGCACAATCAGGACTCTGTGTCTACTGGCTGTAAATGTCCTGAAGGTTTTCATGGCGATGGTCATAACTGTGAAGGTAAGACCTCAAGAATCATGTCCTAAATCTTAACTTATCGATGTTAGTCTCGTAAAAACAGACTCATTCACCATTTATGTATCTTGTGTTTTGATTTGGCCCTATGACAGATCTAAACGAATGTAAAGAGAGTTCAGTGTGTCAATGTAGCGGTTGCAGATGCAAGAACTCATGGGGAGGATACAAATGTAGTTGTTCTGGTGACCGGCTTTACATAAAAGATCAAGATACTTGTATAGGTAAAAATTATTAATCAAGCCTTTAATTTCATAACAGAAAAAAGTAATTTACATTGCTTTAAACCATCTATAATTGCAGAGAGAAATGGGTCCAAAACAGCTTGGTGGCTCACACTCTTGATACTAGCTATCGTCGCAGTAGCCGGTTTAGCTGGTTATCTTTTCTACAAATACCGGTTTAGGGTACTCTTCCTAATTCCACAGAACCATTCTTGAATTGAACGTTTTTTGGGTTTTATATACCAACTAGCTTTTTTTTCTTTGCGGTTTTTGGCACAGTCTTACATGGACTCGGAGATTATGACGATCATGTCACAGTATATGCCACTTGAGAGCCAAAGAGCTCGTGAAGTTCCATCAGAAGCTGAGCCTTTCACACACAACTCTACAGTCTAACATTGCCTGACCAAAGGAACCAAATCTGTCTTTGTAGATTTCAGGAACAGATTCTTAGTTCCTTGCACAAAGAAATGTTTGAGATCATGTAATGTATCTATGATTTACTTTGTCAAACAAGGAAAAAAAAAAGAGTGAGATAGAGAGATAAGAGTTATGTCTATTTTCATGGCCAAAATAATGAAATTCTACAGTTGTCTTGACAAATTTGGGTGTAAAGAAGCCTTCCATAACGTTCGACCAAAAAAAAAAAAAAAGAAGCCTTCCATAACGTTGGGATGTTTTCTGTATCTACTTACAATTCTATTAAGAGGAAAGAAACAAAAAGTGGTACATGTGCTTTCATTGAATGGATTTTGTAAGTTTTAGAAATACTAGTCTCTCTTTTCCTATATGACAGAAAGCTGAGAGAGATTTATCAAGAGAAAACAAAATAAAAAATGAAAATTGCTTTCATTGAGAGTTGAACTCAAGACCTCCCGCTTACTAAACGGGTGCTCTAACCAACTGAGCTATGAAAGCTTTGCTTGACAAATGTTTTACAAGTAAATATTTATATCCATATAGTTGAAACTTGAAAACAAAAGGATAACGATGTTGTCTCCCTCTCCTAAACCCATTTCTTTTCTGGCGCTATTTCAGTTGAGGAAATGGCTTCTTCTTCCGTCTCTCTTCACTACCTGATCAACTCCTTTATCTCCAAACCTCAGGTTCTTAATCCATCTCTTCACACCTAATCTTGTTTTGTATTGATTTTAATGGGTTTTACTCATTTTTTTCTGTCCGGCCAAAGGGATTCTGCAACGGAGTTGTGCCAGCACCAAAACCCAGAAGCAGTTTCGTAAGAGAGAGACAAAATGAAGTCCGACCCATCAGAGTTGCTTCTCTTGAGAAACAACCTTTCCCTTTATTTCAGTCTCCTGCTTCTGAGGAGTCCTCCTCGTCCGAGGTACGAGTTTTTTTGAATTTATCCTTAAAAATTCAGCATAAAAAGAGTGTTATTAGGGTTTATATGAGCTCGAAAAGGTGGCGACTTTAGAAAATTCTGTGCATTTTCCCACATCTGTGAGGTTAAGTTTAGTGTTTTCTCTTCTTCACTAGCTGGAGCCAGCAGATCCGGATTTCTACAAAATTGGTTATGTTCGAAGTGTGAGAGCTTATGGTGTTGAGTTTAAGGAAGGCCCTGATGGTTTTGGTGTCTATGCCTCTAAAGATATCGAGCCTCGCCGTCGTGCTAGAGTCAGCCTTCTTAGCTCAAAGTTCACAACTTTTTTTCTTTTTTTCTTCTCTATAGATTCCTTCGTTTTAATTGTTTTCTCTTGGCAGGTGATAATGGAGATTCCTCATGAATTGATGATAACCATTAGACAGAAGCACCCTTGGATGTTTTTCCCTGACATTGTGCCTATTGGTCATCCGATTTTCGATATTATCAACTCTACTGATCCTGAGGTAATGCATTGTGTGCTATTCGATGTCATCAACTACTCGAAAGTACTCAGCTTTCTTAAAGTCTTTTCCTTGTTAACAAAGTTGCATATTTTTTTTGGTTTTATGATTGTTCTATAATGCAATCATGTGTTTGGATTTCACAGATTGATTGGGATCTCAGATTAGCGTGTCTCCTGTTATTCTCTTTTGATCGGGAAGATCACTTCTGGCGTCTCTATGGTGATTTTCTGCCTGCTGCTGATGAGTGCAGCAGCTTACTTCTAGCCACAGAGGTGGATTGATTTTTCATTTGAAACTAATCAAGTTTACTTATCGGTATTAAGAGTTATTTTTAACTGATCTTGTGATGTATGCTTGGTGGATATGTAATTCTGTGTGTTTTGTTATAGGAAGACCTTGCGGAGCTTCAAGATCCTGATCTTGTTTCAACTATTAGACAACAACAGAAACGAGTCCTAGAATTTTGGGAAAAGAATTGGGTAACGAGGCATGAAGCCTAATGTTTGTTTTTCCAACATATCTCAACATTCTTGTTATGGCTGTTTTTTCTTTTCATTGACATATTGTATTCAGCATTCAGGTGTTCCTCTCAAAATCAAAAGGCTAGCCGAAGATCCAGAAAGATTCATGTGGGCTGTTAGTATCGCACAGACACGATGCATTAGTATGAAAACTAGGGTCGGTGCTTTGGTTCAAGACTTAAATATGATGATTCCTTATGCTGGTAAGGAAGCATTTGTTTTAGTTTTACTATCTCACATTTGAAATTAGCAGTGGTTTAATCATCTTCTGTGCAGATATGCTAAACCACTCCTTCGAACCAAACTGCTTCCTACATTGGCGTCCTAAAGATCGCATGCTTGAGGTTATGTCAATGCTGGTCAATCGATTAAGAAAGGCGAAGAGGTTAGGGACTCATGTGTTCCATAACCATGTCAGCTTCACTTCACTGTTTTATCTATTGCAGATTTCAAAATCAAAAACGTTTTCGCAGTTTCTAATAATGCTTTTTGCAGATGACGATTAACTACATGCCAGGAAACAAGAACAACATGCTTATGGAAAGATACGGCTTCTCAACTCCTGTGGTAATGCTTTTTACTGCAACACATTTGTTTTAGTTTGCAAGTTTGCTTGTTTATGCAAGTTTGTTTGGGTCTGCTGCAGAATCCATGGGATGCTATAAAGTTCTCTGGAGATTCTCGCATCCATTTAAACACTTTTTTATCGGTCTTCAATATTTTTGGCCTTCCCGAAGAATATTACCATGATAGTAAGTTCATTTTCATTCGTTTCCATTCTATTAGAGAAAATAAGCAACAAAATGCTACTTATTCTGTTGATACTTACATAGTTTAAATTTGTCTGCAGGCGAGTTATCTGGAGGTGATTCCTTTGTTGATGGAGCAGTTATAGCTGCAGCAAGAACATTGCCTACTTGGTCAGACATAGATCTCCCTCCAATTCCGAGTGCAGAGAGAAAAGCGGTGAAAGAGTTGCAAGATGAGTGTCGAAAGATTCTTGCGGAATATCCCACAACTTCAGAGCAAGACCAAAAATTGCTAGGTATTATAACCATTAGTGATGTATATACACTGAGGATTTGTCGTGTAAAGATTAAAACTTTAGCTTTCCCTCGTTTTTTTTTTCTTGTTACAGATTCAATGCCGCAAGCAAGAACAACGTTTGTGACAGCAGTGAAGTACAGAATGCACAGGAAGATGTTCATTGGGAAGATCATCAAGGCACTTGACATCTATCAAGACCGGTTACTGTTTTGATCCGAAGCGAAAAAGATTTGATCTTTCTCTTTCCGGGTCAGAGCTGAGATTCGTACTTAGTCCTCATTGTTTTTGAGCTACTTAGAAACTGCACCTTAATATTGAATAGTTCTGTTTTTGTTTAGTGTAATTTTATGCGTTTGTATGGGACAGGTAGACTAAATGTGTAAGTTTGTTTTAATTGCAATCGTAAACCAATCATAAAGTCTTCTTTATTTGCTGTTTTAATGGGTTTGATTAGCCAACAAACACTTTGGAACCATGCATTGGCTTTTTCTGATCTTGAACTTGGTGGTTACAAGTAAAATCCATTTGGTGGGACTAGTTTAAGACTCAAATGTAATTAACCCTTAATTATTGGATGTTTAATCCCCATTTCTGCATCGTAGTGTTCCTTTGCAAATTTTAAGTCCCTAAACATGATTAGTCTCAAATGTTTTAGGGTAATTGTCACTTACGTCCAATTCAATGTTTTTTCTTTTGAACCTTACTAAAATTCAATGTTGCTAGTTAAAAACTGATGATTAGTCTAAATTGGAATGGATTATTACTTAAATTAATTAACCTTGTGGTTAGACTAATCAATCAAATCATATTGCGTTTCTTTTACTCTTTAGCATTACCCTTTAAAAACAAAAATTTACGGTCCAAACCAATCAAACCTACTTTGAGTTATACAGAACAATAAGCAACCCATTTTATACCTTTGGGTATTTCTATGATATCGTGACTAATATGGTTCTTAATCATTTATCTCATCTATGTAAAAAAAAATCATTTATATTTATCTTATTATAATGTATATCTTATGATATCATTTTTATACCCAAAAAATGTTTAACTTAATTATTATATCATCAATATTTTGTCCTTGAAATAAAACCACTATGTGTTTACAATTTTTGCCATGCATAATGAAATGACAAAATATAATTACCTTGAATTCAAGATCGAACTGAGTATAACCAACCAAACAAAACAAAAAAAATATATATAAAATTAAGAATCTTGACCTTTTTGGTGGATCGAAGATAATTCCTTTGTCTCATCCTTTTGGATTTAGAATCTATGCATGTTTTAATTTAAAATTTTTCCCCGTTCAATTATCGAAAAAGTTGTTGTACGTAAACTTGATTCGATCTCGCATTATCACAGTCAACCAAAATTTATATAATATTTGGAAAATGACGTAAAGTTCTTGACGAATTATGCAAATTTTATTTATAAATTATATAGGACTAAGTTCAAGCTAGATTCCGAAAGGAACAACAATTTTATATATACAACTAACCACAATTATTTAATAACTCAAAACATTAACGGAAACGGGATGAAATTGTTCAAAATCCACGAGTTATAGTTCTTTTGTTCGATGGAATAGATTGGGAAGGTATCACCGAACCAGATAAGTAGCACAATCTGATATGCTGCATAATTTGTGTAATACTGAAAAAGAATGATGATAAAAATAAAACATTTGACTCGGTAATAATATAGGGCATATCGTATAATGACGTATACGTATTAATTTTGGAAACACAACTGCTCTCCTTTATCGTGAAAGGGTTGAAGTGATGAGAAGCTAACACACTTAACCAAACCAAAAAAAAAAATCCTTCAACCAAGTCATTGTCTCAACCACTCTTTTTCCTTGGCCAAGGTCAAAGCCATGCATCACCAATTTTCTTTCTTATAAAGAATCTGATTTATTACTTTTCATAATTAACCCCTTACTTAAACAACTAAACTTCCTGAAACGTAACAGAAAGGAAGCAACTACAACTTCTCACGAAACTGGCATTTTTTGTATATTTTTGTTGGATAAAGGTTTTGAAAAACTGGCTTTTGATATATGATCAAGATCAAATGATTGATTCTCATGACTATAAATAAGAAAAAAGAGATATCGTGCAGAGTCCACATTCTAAATATTCAGAGTAGTAATCATGTTCTTCGGCGAGAGATTAAAAGGAAACTGTGAAATGAGAAATTTTGTACAATGGAATGCCGGATGGAATAGTAAGCTAAGCTTATAATGATTTATGATTATACAACTTTACAAGTTTGATATGAATACAATGGACGTCAAAAAGGGAAAATAAAAGATGTGCATATTGATTTGTATATTTTGTGGACTGTGTTTTATAATAAGACTAATGTTTTGTCAAAGTTTTTAGGCAGAGTTTAATTGTAACATAGTGTACTATACTAATAATTAACATGTCTTCACGGATAATCACGTACACACTCTTCTATATGTGTGTTTATGACCGTTGACCTTTGCCGCCATTGATAAAAAGCCGAAACATTTATCTACGAGCCTTCTCATTCCATTTTTCCCATCTCTCTCCTCTGACCTCTCTCTCTCTCTCTCTCCTTTCACATTGCCCCATCTCTTCATTAACTCTCTCTCTCTCTCTCTCTCTCTCTCTCTCTCTCTCTCTCTCTCTCTCTCTCTCTCTTTCTCTCTCTCTGTCTCAATAAAACAGTAAAAGAGAAAAGAAAGAACAAAAACATGTACAGAAGAGAGAGAAACTAGAGCGATCACATTAATTCTCAAAGTTTCTGCATTTATACAGAGAGGTAGAGTCCCTATGCACCGTTCTGATAACCAATCCTCATTCTCATTCATCATCAGTCTCTGCAACAAAAATCAAATAATGCCATAAAAACTCTACGCCATTGTCAAAAAACAAAAGAAGCCATTTGATTTCTTACTACAACAAAGAAGAGAAACATGCAGTCTCTTCTTCTTCTTCTTCTTCTGTTCGTCCTCTGTTCTACTCTCGGTTCGATTTCGGGTCAAACCGGTCCTACGCAAGATCTTCAGAATCTTCTCGAGGTGAAGAAATCTTTCGTCACGAATCCACAAGAAAACGATCTCCTCCCACAATGGAACTCTCTCAACATCAATTTCTGCTCTTGGACCAGCGTCACCTGCGACGATACCGGTTTATTCCGCGTCGTTGCTCTTAACCTTTCCGGTTTAGGATTAACCGGTTCGATTTCACCTTCGTTTGGCCGGTTCGACAACCTAATCCACCTCGATCTATCTTCCAACAATCTCGCGGGTCCCATCCCAACTGCTCTCTCCAACCTTTCCTCCTTGGAGTCTCTGTTTCTCTTTTCCAACCAACTCACCGGAGAGATCCCGAGTCAACTCGGCTCCCTCCTCAACCTCCGCTCGCTCCGAATCGGAGACAATGACCTCGTCGGAGCCATCCCGGAGACGCTCGGGAACCTCGTCAATCTCCAGATGCTTGCACTCGCCTCGTGCAGACTCACCGGTCCCATACCGAGTCAACTCGGTAGACTCGTCCGAGTTCGATCACTGATACTTCAGGACAACAATCTCGAAGGACCCATCCCGGCGAATTTAGGAAACTGCTCCGACCTCACCGTGCTCACCGCGGCGGAGAACAGGCTCAACGGGACGATACCGGAGGAGTTGGGTCGGCTCGAGAACCTCGAGATACTGAACTTGGCGAGCAACAGTCTCTCGGGAGAGATACCGAGTCAACTCGGTGAGCTGAGCCAGCTCGAGTACCTTAACTTGATGGGAAACAGTCTTCAAGGTCTTATCCCAAAGGCTTTGGTTAATCTACAAAATCTTCAAACACTTGATTTATCGGCGAATAATCTCACCGGAGAGATACCTGAAGAGCTATGGAACATGAGTCAGCTTCTTGACATGGCTTTAGCGAACAATTTTCTCTCTGGTTCTTTGCCAAAGAGTATATGTTCGAACAACACAAACTTGGAGCAACTGGTTCTGTCTGGAACTCGGCTTTCAGGTGAAATCCCTGTGGAGATTAGCAAATGCAAGTCGCTTAAACAGCTCGATTTATCGAACAATTCGCTCTCTGGCTCGATCCCTGAGGACTTGTTTCAGCTAGTCGAACTCACGGATCTCTATCTTCACAACAATACCTTGGAGGGTAAGTTATCTCCTTCCGTATCAAACCTCACAAATCTTCAATGGCTTGTGTTGTATCACAATAACTTGGAAGGCAAGGTACCAAAGGAGATCAGCTTGTTGAAGAAACTAGAAGTTCTGTTTCTCTATGAGAATCGTTTCTCAGGGGAAATTCCAAAAGAGATTGGAAACTGCACAAACTTGAAGATGATTGATTTGTTCGGGAACCATTTCAAAGGAGAGATTCCTCCTTCGATAGGAAGATTGAAAGCGCTTAATCTGCTTCACTTGAGACAAAACGAGCTCGTTGGTGACATTCCCGCCACTTTAGGTAACTGTCACCAACTGAAAATCTTGGATTTGGCGGATAATCAGCTCTCGGGATCGATTCCTTCTTCTTTCGGTTTCTTAAACGGTTTGGAACAGTTCATGCTTTACAACAATTCACTCCATGGAAACCTTCCTGATTCACTTATCAATCTGAAGAATCTCACAAGGATCAACCTCTCTCACAACAGGCTCAACGGTACGATCCTTCCACTGTGTGGTTCGAGCTCGTTTCTCTCGTTCGATGTCACCAACAACGAGTTTGAAGATGAGATCCCTCTTCAGCTAGGGAACTCTCCGAATCTTGATCGTCTCAGGTTAGGGAAGAATCAGTTCACAGGAAGAATCCCTTGGACGTTGGGGAAAATCCGAGAGTTGTCTCTATTGGATATCTCAAGCAATTCTCTCACTGGAACCATACCGCTTCAGCTCGTCTTGTGCAAGAAACTGACACACATCGATCTCAACAACAACTTCCTCTCAGGGCCTATACCTCCATGGCTTGGAAAGCTTTCACAGTTAGGAGAGCTAAAGCTTTCTTCTAACCAGTTTGATGGGTCTTTACCTACTGAGTTGTGCAACTGTACAAAGCTTCTTGTGTTATCTCTTGATGGCAACTTTCTGAACGGGTCTATCCCTCAAGAGATTGGTAACTTGGGAGCTCTCAATGTACTTAGTCTGGATAAGAACCAGCTTTCAGGTTCACTTCCTCAAGCTATGGGCAAGCTTAGCAAGCTTTACGAGCTTCGGCTATCAAGAAACAGCTTAACAGGAGAAATCCCAGTTGAGATTGGACAGCTTCAGGATCTTCAAAGTGCGTTAGACCTCAGCTACAATAACTTCACCGGAGATATACCTTCCACGATTGGGACATTACTCAAGCTGGAAACCCTTGATCTGTCTCACAATCAGCTGACCGGAGAAGTTCCTGGTGCGGTAGGGGATATGAAGAGTTTGGGCTATCTCAACCTCTCTTTCAATAACTTTGAAGGGAAACTCAAGAAACAGTTCTCAAGATGGCCAGCTGATTCTTTTATAGGCAACACAGGTCTCTGTGGAAGCCCTCTTGTTCATTGCAACAGAGCTGGGAGAGAGAACAGGCAACAAGGTCTTAGTGCGAGATCAGTTGTTATTATATCAGCAATCTCAGCATTGGCAGCAATTGCTTTGATGATACTTGTCATCGCTCTCTTCTTCAAACAAAGGCATGATTTCTTCAAGAAAGTGAGAGATGGAAGCACTGCGTATTCATCGTCAAGCTCATCTTCACAAGCTACACACAAGCCTCTCTTTCGAACAGGAGCTTCAAAGTCAGATATCAGGTGGGAGGACATAATGGAAGCCACGAATAGTCTCAGCGAGGAGTTCATGATTGGATCAGGAGGCTCTGGGAAGATTTACAAGGCTGAGCTTGAGCATGGTGAGACGGTTGCTGTGAAAAAGATTCTCTGGAAGGATGATCTCATGTCAAACAAGAGCTTCAGTAGAGAAGTTAAGACGCTTGGAAGAATCAGACATAGACATCTGGTTAAGTTAATGGGTTACTGCAGCAGCAAATCAGAAGGAGTGAATCTGTTGATATATGAGTACATGGAGAACGGAAGCGTTTGGGATTGGTTTCATGAAGACAAACCAGTGATCGAATCAAAGAAGAAGCTTTTAGACTGGGAAGCAAGATTGAGAATAGCAGTAGGATTGGCTCAAGGAGTTGAGTACCTTCATCATGACTGTGTTCCTCCAATCGTTCACCGTGATATCAAATCCAGCAACGTGCTCCTTGATTCCAACATGGAAGCACATTTAGGAGATTTTGGTCTTGCAAAGGTCTTAACTGAGAACTATGATACCAACACAGAGTCAAATACCTGGTTTGCTGGCTCTTACGGCTACATTGCTCCAGGTACTTATCTTCTTCTTCTCAAGTTTCCTAGCTTTTGCATATTCAACTGTTTGAAAATCTAATGTTTAGAAAATTGTGTTTCTAGAATATGCTTACTCGTTGAAGGCGACTGAGAAGAGTGATGTCTATAGTATGGGGATAGTGTTGTTGGAGATTGTGACAGGGAAAATGCCAACCGAGTCAGTGTTTGGCGCAGAGATGGATATGGTGAGATGGGTTGAAACACATCTTGAGGTAGCGGGTTCCACAAGAGAGAAGCTCATAGATCCAAAGCTTAAGCCTCTTTTGCCATTTGAAGAAGACGCGGGTTATCAGGTGCTCGAGATTGCACTTCAATGCACAAAAACTTCTCCACAAGAGAGACCATCTTCTAGACAAGCATGTGATAGCCTTCTCCATGTCTTCAACAATAGAACAGCCGGTTATAAGAAGCTGTAAGCTGATGCCTACAAATGATTTTGAAGACATAAAATTGCAAACTTGAATATTTTTTTGTTTTCTCAAATTCTGTATTTATCTGCTTTGTATAGAGTGGCAGTTCCACAAACACTTCTTGTTTTGACTGCATATATGTATTGGCTACTAGCAAGTCACGAAATCAAGATTGCTTTTCTATGCAACCTGAGTTTTTTTTTTTTGAATTTTTCCAATCTAGCAAAAGAAGATGTAGTTGTGAACCGTAAAAGTAATGAAAGGTTTCTCATTCGAAATTATTAGCCAGGTACAAACAGATTCAAGTGATTCAGATTGTGAAAAACACACAAATCTTTAGGTTCATAACCAAAAACACTGAGTGACAAGAGCTCCAGTGCCGAAGCAAAAGAGAACCAGCTCTAAGAAAAATGAAAAGAAAAGCTTTTACAGGGAAGATCAAACAAAACAAGCACTTGAGATTTGAGATGACTCCAGAGGAAGACATTTCTTTCCAGAAGACTTCTCACTCAATAACTAATCCCGATCTTCATCTGCATTACAACAAAAACAAACGACAAGTTTGAATATTCCCAGTCGTATAAGTAAAAGGTCAATATATAAGTATGCAAACTAATATAAATCCCAACAAAACAAGAAATGTAATACGCAAAATTCTGCCAGACCCTCACGATAAACTAGAGATTTTAACATGAAGGTAAACAAGAAAGTCCTTGAACTTAAGATGAGTAAGTGAAGACTTATCCACTCCGTTGTTTAACAGAAACTTCCACGAAGCTCTGACTAAAAGTCTAAAACTAGACACATCTACATAAGACAACTGTGGATCCTTCAAATTCGAATCTAGTTTCTGTGTATCGTATACTGCAATAGTATTGCTTGCGAGTTGCAGCCTATCTAAATCTAGAGCCAAAGAAATAATCGAACATATCTATCTTTCCACACTTATTTGAGATATTGTTAATGAAAACATTATGTAGCTCAAATTGTCTAACTTTTCATAGCAGTGCCTGACTAAACGGATTTGCAACGAGCTAAGCCTTTAGGGCGATTCTCTCAGTTGACAAACTTTCAAAAGACTAATCCTTGAGCAAGATAACAAGAACAACCAAATCACAAGAACGACACAATGTAGCCTGATTTTCAATTGTCTGGTGTAATAACACTCTAATTCCACCAAGAAACTCTTGTGATATGCCAAAATCGTTTATTTTTCTTTCTCTTCAAACGGCAGAAAAATTCGATTTACAAACAAGCAAACCCATAAAACCAAAACAAATCAAAATCTGAGAAGTTGAAGGAGGAAACAAAAGAGAGAAAATCAAAGATATACTACTAACCAAAGTAACGGCGCTCATTGGCAGCCCTGGCTTTATCGAGCATCACATCGAGATCTTCCTTGAGCTTCACATCCCATTTCACAAGCTGGTTAGCGAACACAGCACCAAGTCCCATACCCACCACATGCTCCCACGGATCTACAGTAATCCATCACCCAAAATTTCACCACAAAAACAACAACAAAAATCAGAACCAGAATCCAATCGGAATCGCATTTTCTCAACAATCCAAAATGAAAACAAAATTAGGGTAATTGCAATTGGATTCGTGGGCTTACGGCGCATGTAAGGGAGTTTGCGGAGAGCGTTGGAGTACATCTGGGTACCGAGACCCAGCAAAGCTCCAACCATTGTTGCACTCAGAGGCATCGTTTCTTCTTCTTCGATCTTCTGAAATTTGTTGAATTGCTGCTTTTGTTTTTAGTCGACGGGTCTCCGATCTCCGGTTTAGTGACTACTCGGACTTAGTTTAGCTGCACCACATTGGGCCCACATACATTTAGTGTATGTGTGTGTGTTTGTCTTCAAAAATGAAAAGTGAAAAATGTATAAGGCTTCTTTTGTATTCAAATGGGCTTCGTCCGCATAACAAAAATATTAGAGCCCAAAACCTCAAACTTAGAACAACTAATTCTAGAGATTAGTCATTCGTTTCAAACTTCAAAACTATTCATTTGTGATAATAATCACATCCAAACTTGTATAATGTATTGTTAAAAAAAAAAAATCTAGTCACCACTCTTTGAAATTAAAATTTAAAAGCATAATCCCATAATTAGACAGGTATCTTGGTTGAATATTTATAGTCATATATTTAGAAATGAATCTTGGGTTCTTAGAAATAAATGTTTAAGCCAACCCAGTAAGTATGGAAATTGTTGGAAATTCCAAACTCGACATAAACTAATTTTTATTTATATCAACCGTTGATAAGTACTAGTTTTAAAATTACTAGTTTAATTTCATTGAAGTGTTATAATCTACGCCTTCAACATGATACTATCAGAAGTTGGTTTCTGGTGGAGATTATTGATGATTAGAGACTTCTAAAATTTATACAGTGTAAAAATAAATAAAATTTTGAAAATGTTAGTAAGTCTGAACAGAAGGAGCTAAAGTAGTAGTGTTTTAGCGATGATTAAAACTACGAAATCCCAATTAGACTTGAGCTACCGTCAAAACTCTATTTACCGAAATTTAGTTAAATTCATTAATTGGAACAGAGTTTGACCCCAGATGTAAAACTCCAAATTTCGCTAGTCAAAGACTACAAAAATAGTTACCTATTATTCATTTTTTAAAAAATCACCCAGAATATTTGATTTTAGTAAATCCACCTAATAGTGTCATGAACTTGAAGAAAAAAAAGTACCCAAAAAAAGTAGTATCAATCACACGCGTCAAAGACTAAAAAATATTCCTTTGAGTTACCATATACAATAAGTGGAACGTTTATTTGATACTATAATTCATAAAATTATACAGTATATAAGAAAGAGAAATAGAATGGTTTATCTTAATGTTGATTTCATAATCATGATAATGGCTCATATTTTAACCCTTTTGTAAAAAAAAAAAAAGATAATGGCTCATATTTTGTTACATGTAAATGTGTAATTAATATGTGAGTTGGAAAAATTATCTTTTACATAACACTATTTTTTTTTTGAAATATTATAATACAATAGCACTAATCATTAAGTATATCCAGATTCTGCTCCCCAAAAACAAGTTATATCTACACAGCACTTAATCTTTTGTGAAAGATAATCCAATAACACTGATCATTAAGTATATCCAGATTCTTCTCCCCAAAAACAAGTTATATCCAGATTCATGTCCAATTAATTGATTAATAAAAGTGTTTAACTAGAAATACCTCTAATGTTACCAGTAAATTTGAAATAAAAAAGAAACTGTATCAATTAAAGGCGAGTCAACTCCCATTTAGAGAATGCCATAATTATGCTCTCCCTCTTTCTTTGACACTGTCTTTCTCTCTCTTTTTTGGGCTAAAATGTCTCTCTTATAACTTTTTTTTTTTAGTTTTCAAAGTTACAACTTATTTGGATTTTTTTCCTAAAGGTAGTAATATTATTTCCCTAAATAATATCGGTGGATTTTAATAATATCAAATCTTTTTTAAAAAAAACAGAAGAAGAATAGAGAAAAACAGCAGGACTTTTAATTTTTCTTCTCAGCCTTTTTTTCTCCATTGCTCTGTTTCGGGCTCCGTCTCTTCGCTTTCCCCTGTTTTGTCTCTTCGCTTTCCTCTTGTCAATCAAAACTTTCGTGTTTGTGTTCGAAAATCTCCATCATCATCAAATGGGGTTTTATCTGTTTCGATGCTCTTGTTCTTCTTCCCCAGAAGGGATCAAGAAATTAGAAACAGACCATTAATTTTTTTATCAAAAAAAAAAAACATATTACAGAGAAAGATCCGATTAAATAGGATTTGTGTTTTTGATATTAGTGTTGATGGAAATGGCGTCCTCTGAGGTAGAAATTTCCTCATGCCAGAGTTTTAATTGCGTATTGAGCCCTCACGAGAGATGCCTCCGAGGAGACAACAACAAAAAGAAGAACCAGAACAACAACAACAACAATGTCCGAAACATACACGTTGCCTTCGAGAAGAATCTCAATGTTTTTGTCAGAGATCATCTCGAAAACTGCAGCGTCTCTGGTGAGAATGTTGATGGTTCCACCAAAACGGTTCCGGATTCTTCCTCTGTTTCAGACCATCGGCTCTCGAAAACAGAGGAATCTCGGCACGAAGAAGAAGTCCCATCATCGTCTTCTCTAGGATCCGACCCGGATCTGAATTTACCTATTTCGGGTCAACCCGGTAAGAATTCGTCGAGAAACGAAACCATGGCGGCTTCTTCTCTGGTTCAGATATGGGAGGCGAGGACAACGCAGCAACCACCGAGCTCGAACCAAAACCAATCCCAAATCGATAGCAGAACGAGTTCTTCAGGATCAAACGTTTTAGAGAATTCGGAGTCTCTCAACGAGGAATCCGAATTGATTCAAACCATCGAGGAAGGTAACAATGAAGAGGAAGAAGAAGAAGAAGAGATGGAATGTGATTCACAAATTGTTCCTCCACCTCCAGATTCTGGAGAGAAAGAAAGAGAAGGGGTAAGAGTTATGGATATTATCCGGAAACTAAGCACCGACTCAGAAACAATGGCGAATAACGACAATGGAAGCAGCAGCAACGACAATGCTAAAGAAGCTCAGACAACAGAAGCGAGATGTTTTCCTCAAGTTGCTTGTTCCCCAAGGATTAGAGGGAGACAAGCATTTGCAGAACTATTGGTTCAGATGACGCGCGATCGAGAAAAGGAACTGGCTTGTTTATCAGAACGACATAGTGTTTCGAAGTTCACGCATCGCGGGCGGATTCAGGTATATATAATTGCTTCTTGATCTCTAATCTAGACAGGTTTTAGGGTTTGTTAGGTCTAAAAAAATGTTATTGCTTTGTGTTTTGTTGTAGTCGACGCTTAGGATTCGATGTTACGAAAGGTGCATTGCGATTCAAGATAGAAATCGGTCTAGACCATCATCATCAGGATCTGATTTAAACCGGTCGCCAAGAGGGTCTGGTGTGATGCATCTTCTCAGGTAAATTTGATGTTTTCTACTAGCAGTTTTTGGGGAGATATTAGTGAAGCTAAAGTAATGAAATGAAATGAAATGCAGGGAGAAATATAAGACAAACTCTGACAATGCTGAGACTGGAGCTTCGTCTAGTTCTGTGTCTTCTCGGGGTCGGCTTTTGGATAAAGATCCTCGTAAGGCTACAGAGAAGAAGGAAGCTATAGAGAAGAGCGATTCTGTGGTTGAAATCGCCAAGAAAGCTGTTTCGAGTGAAAATGCAGAGAATAAGAGCGGTTTAAGGAAATCTGCAGGAGAAACTGTTCAGAAGGAAACTGCACAAGGTAGCTGCGAAAAGCGAGAAACGAAGGAGAAAGCTATCGCGAAGGAAACTACAAGGAAAGCTGTTTTAAGTGAAAGTCCAGAGAATAAGAGTAGTTTAAGGAATTCTGCAGGAGAAACCATTCAGAAAGAAACTACAAAAGGGAGAGGCGAGAAGCAAGAGATGAAGGAGAAAGCTATTCCTAAAGAAAGTATAAAAGGGAATGCTTTGGTTGGAATAGCTGAGAAGGTGAATCTATGGAACTCAGAGGAGAAAATGAATATGGGAAGAGGGATGGAGAAAGGTAAAGCTGAAAGCAAAGCTAATATAGTGAGAGTTGAGAAGGATATTTTGGAAGAAGCTTCAAGAAGAATCAGTGATGTCGAAAGTGCGGAAAGAAGCATTATTACTTCAAAGGAAATGATGACGCCACGATGTGAGTTTGGAGAGAAAGTAGTAAGAGGAAAGAACAAGGAAGATTGTGTTTCTGTAGAAACAAAGTCCAAAGAGATTGAGGTTAGAAACAGAAGTCCTCAAGAAGTTACTTCAAAATCAGATAATTTTTTGCGTAAACCGGCTACAGAGGAAAAGGTTTTGCAGGAAACAACCGTGAAGAGTGACTTGAGTAAAACTTCAGACAGTAAGAATGGTTTAAAGAAACCTGTTGAGAAGGAAAGTAGAGAAGGAAGAGGGGAGAAGCGAGAAGTTGAGGAAAGCGTAGAAGAAAACACTTTGATGGGAATAGCTGAGAAGGTGAATCTGTGGAACTCCAAGGAGAAAAAGAATAGGAGAAGATTCATGGAGAAAGGAAAAGGTAAAACCGAAGGCAAAGCTAATACAGAGACAAATCAAGTGTTGCAAGAAGCTTCAAGAAGAATTACTAATGTCGAAACAGCAGAGAGAAGCATAACTACTTCAAAGGAAACAGTGGAGAAAGTAGTTGAAAACAATGAAATGATGGATACAAAACAGAGTAGTAGTAGAGAACTCTCTACGCAGTGTGAGACTGAAGAGAAAGAAAGAAGAAAGAAAGAGGAAGATTTTGGTTCTGTAGAAGCTAAGTCCCAAAAAGATATTGTTGAGGTGAAATGCGTGAATCCTCAAGACGTTTTACCAGCAGAAGAAACTGTGAGTCACATCTCCCGAGAGAGAGCTAAAGAGATTGACTCTTCACAACACAGTGGAGAAATGTCGATTCTGCGAAAACCAGAAGCTAAGTCTACTAGAACAGAAGAAGAATCTGCAAGTGACGCCTCTAGAGAGAGGACTACAGATAAGAATTCCTTACAGCAGGATGAAGAAATGTCGATTCTGCCAAATTCAAATGACGGAAACGGCACTAAAGACTTAGAGGATGAAGAAACCAAGAAGGAAGAACACAAAGTGGAAGAAACAGCAATGGAGTTTGTAAATGATTGGGATGAAGATGAAATGGAAGACCTAGAAGAAGAAGAATATGGAGATTATGATCATTACAATGGAGAGAATTCATATGACTGGATTAACGATATATCGCGGCCTAGAAGTTACTGGGAAGAATTAAGGAAAGAAAGGTATCTTGAGGTTCTCAACACTGAATCAGAGAAGAAAGATATTTGCAATCTCATTGAGAGGTATATATCTATGATCACTCATCAAAATCCTCTAAAAGATATTCACCTTAACTAATTGAGATTGTAATGTTATTTGCTTATCGCTGCGCAGCCGAACAGTTTCCAACTTTTTGACGAGTGATTTGCGACAAAAGATCGACAATTTGATGATTACTCGTGTGCAAAGCCATTTAGGCGTACCAATCAATCAAAAACAGGAATATGATGATGATGATGACGATGAAGAAGAAGAAGAAGAAGAGTGGGTTGAAGAGTGTTCAGCAAGGAACCAAGAAGATAAGGAAACAGAGGAAGAACCAGAGAAGACAAATCTTGAGGCTGCTAGTGACGGTTGCAGCCAATCATCAGCAAGAAGTAGTACGTTGTTGATGTCGTGGAGTTTCAGGGACCAAGACATCGACAAGGATTACGAACCGACAACGTCTTTGTCTCTTCCTGAACCTTCAGTCCAGACAGATCAATCTGTGAGTTTAGGCAATATTGTTCTTGCTCTTATTTTCCCGGACAAGTTAGGTTACGTGTTGGTGAAGTAAACTAAGATCTTACACTTAACAGACACAGGAAATGCAGATGATCAGTGATCTCAAGGTACAAATGGAGAAGCTTCAACGAGAAATGCTCGAGCTACGAAATACGGTTAAATCCTGCGTTGATATGCAACTTCATTTCCAGAAATCTGTAACGCAAGATCTTTCTCGTTCTGGTTAGTTTTATTATCATCACATTAACGTTATAAAAAATTTCATTTCAAGAAATCAAAGCTAATGAATAATCTTTTAGGGTCATCCGGAGAACAACGAGTAGATACAAAGAAAGATCCACTGAAACGAAAGTGTTGCGTTTGCTTAGAGATGCCTGTTGACTCGCTCCTTTATAGGTAAGTGCGTTTGCTAGATCTGGATTTCAAATCGCAAACGCTAAAATAGTAACCAGCGGTCTTGATTGTCTCTGCAGGTGCGGACATATGTGCACGTGTCTGAAATGTGCTCATGAATTGCAATGGAGCAGTAAGAAATGTCCGATTTGTATGGCTCCAATCGTCGACGTTGTGAGAGCTTTTCTTGATTCTTAGGATTCATGAACCCAAACAAATATTATAACTTCTCCATTGATTTGGAATGTGACTCTGACACATCTGAATATACTTACAAATAAACACCCTTTTTGTTGCCTTCATGTGTTTGCCATATTGAGGTTGTTACAAAATAGTTCCAACACTTATTCATCATATGGCTTGTGCGTGGAATAATTCGCCAATACTTTGCATTGCACACGGCCATAATTTAAAATATAAAACTCAAAGGTAGTTTCTTCTTTATAATTTTTTAGGCCAATTTAACCAGTACGCATCAACTGGTCATATTAGGTTGTTAAAAATAAATCTCTAATGAGTTAGGTAGTAAATGAAAGATTAGATATCGTGCAGATTATCTTAAACCCAATTTTATACTTTAGACTAAAAATAGTAGGATATGAGGACTCTTAATTATGATATAAGAGATATTAATGGAAGACATGTTAGAAATTAGGAGTGATATGTCATCTGGAAGCGCAAGGCATCAACACGGATCCGAGCTGGAGTTTCACTTGTCCTTGCAATTTACAGGATGCACATGAACAATTTATGTTTAAATTTTTTTAAAATTGTAACAATACTTAATTTCACCATAGCCAAAATAAATAGTATATAAGAAATTTTGAAAGCTAATTGATTATCAAAAAAATATAAAAAAAACTAATATATATATATATATATAATTAATGAATGTTATTAAGAATGTTAAACCGATATTGATATGAATATGGATGGAATCAACTTATTGAACAAAAACTAAGAGTAAATGAAAGAGAATAGTAATGAGTTTTTGGAGATATTAAAAAAAAAACTCGTTGTCTTTGGAGATATTAAAAAAAAAAATTCGTTGTCTTTGGAAATATTAAAAAAAAAAAACAAGTTGTCTTTGGGGATGTAAGAAAATTATTGTTGCTGAAAAATTAAACAAAATTATTGTTGACCGTTTTCTGAGCTTCGGAAAGTTCTTTTTTTTTTTCTCTCTTTTCCGGTTAAAATAAATGAACGAGAAGCCAAAAAATCAGATGTTAAAAAAAACAATAAAGGAAAATGAAGGAAAAGGCAATTGGAAACGTTGGAGGGAAGCCAAGCAATAAAGACACGTTGGCGAAACGGACAGGTGGGTTCTGGAAAGAGCGCCACGTCTCCCACAGATGTTGGAATCCTATAACGAAACGGCGATACTGCAAACTTTACAAAATACACTATATGGTAAGACAAAGTCGTCGTAATTCATTTTTCTTGTACGAAATTTCTATCACCTTCAAAAGTTCGAACTATTTCTTCAAAAAAAAATTAGGGATTAAGAAACTCCAACCGGTAAAACCAAAACTATAAAATAGTGGTAATTTAAAACGACAAAAACGATACAACTCATTTGAGAATGCTGTATACAGTATACCAGTAGCATTTTGTATTGTTTGTTGGATATAAAATACTTTTGTTGTTAATCGATGATTTTGGCAGTTGAAAATAGAAAATTATGACTTTGGCGTTTAGCACATGTCCAATGTTAAGCAATAGTAGTAATTGTTTCCAGACGCATTATTAATTATCATGAACCATTTTGATTTTGATTTCACAGTTATATAATACAACACATGGGAATCTATAGTTGGTAGTCATTTATCTTTTTAATTTGTACTCAATCCAATAGTAGCATAATTGTTCAATCTGTCTTTCCTTTTTTTTTCTTTTCTTCTGACCAATAGAAGAAAAAATAATTATTACGAAACACATTCTCAATATCCTTTTTTTGACCTTCCCTTCCCTTCACTATACGGTTTCCTTTGTGACGTCTGCAAGTCAAAGTAATACAGAAATAAGAAATAGGATCATTCGCAGAGATTACAAATGTCTTTATTGGAAATACAAATAATGTAGTAAAAAAACCTTCTAAATATATATAGATCTCTATACTATTATATATAAAAATAATTCGATCGAGCTAAACGGAGAAATCTGATTTAAAAAGAGACGCTTTGCTAAACGAAAAAAATAAATATAAAAACTAACTGCTAAAAAACTGTCTCTGCATAGGAATGTTTTGCTGCTCTAATGATAGATTCAGTGTTTTGTCTAATTTTATTTTAGTAGTGATGTTCATAAGTTGTTTTCATTAGCCCTTCTCTGTTACAAAAATACGAAGATTGGAAAAGGAAATTAACACCCCTTCCTAAAATAAAAAATAGCAAATTCGGGAAATATCAAAGAAATTTACATATTCCCGAATTTGTTTTTAAAAAACATTAAAATATAAACGCAGCCGCAGGTAACAAGACAAACAAGAACAGGTGTAGAATTAGAAAGCGACTCGACTCGCCGACTCGTTGATAGAGAGAGAGACATTGGGAGAAAGAATCTATCACCTTCTTCTTCTTCCTTTTTTTTCATCCTCTTCTCTGATTCGAGAGACTCAGATCCAGCACTGAAGAAGAGAAGATTCAACCGCCATGGTCACTAAAGAGAAAGAGCAAATCCCTGTTAAGGAGAAGAAGCTCCTCGTCGGCGTCATATGGAACTTCTCCACCGAGCTCAAGCTCATTTTCATGGCGTTACTCGTTATCTTCACTTTAGCCACTCTCTTACCTTTCATACCTTCTTCATTCTCTCTCTCCGCCTCCGATTTCCGCTTCTGCATCTCACGCTTCTCCTCCTCCGCCGCCGTTCCCGTCAACACCACTACATCCACCGCCGTGGAACAGTCACCGGAAAACACGACGGAAACAGATCGAGTTTTGGATAACGGCGTTATCAAACGGTCGTTTACTGGCTACGGCTCTGCAGCTTACAACTTCGTCTCGATGAGCGCTTACAGAGGCGGCGTTAACTCTTTCGCCGTCATCGGCCTATCGTCGAAACCCCTCCACGTGTACGGCCATCCTTCGTACCGATGCGAGTGGGTCCCTCTCGACCCGACTCACGACCCGATTTCCACAGACGGGTTTAAAATCCTAACCGATTGGGGATACGGACGGATCTACACCACCGTCGTCGTCAACTGCACTTTCTCTTCAATCTCCGCCGTTAACCCCGAAAACTCCGGCGGAAACCTCATCCTCCACGCAACCACCGGAGATCCAGACCGAAACCTCACCGACTCGATCCCGGTCCTGTCGGAATCCCCAAACTCCGTCGATTTCGAGCTCTACAGCTCCAAATCTCGTCGCAAAAAGTACGATTACCTCTATTGCGGCTCGTCTCTGTACGGAAACTTGAGTCCTCAGAGAGTGAGAGAGTGGATCGCTTACCACGTGAGATTCTTCGGCGAACGGTCGCATTTCGTGCTTCACGACGCCGGAGGGATTCACGAGGAAGTGTTCGAGGTTTTACGGCCGTGGATTGAGCTCGGGCACGTGACGGTGCACGATATCAGAGACCAGGAGAGGTTCGATGGGTATTATCATAATCAGTTCATGGTTGTGAATGATTGCTTGCATAGGTATAGATTCTCGGCCAAGTGGATTTTCTTCTTCGACGTCGATGAGTTTATCTATGTTCCGGCCAATAACTCGATCTCGTCGGTTATGGAATCTTTGGAGGAATATTCTCAGTTTACTATTGAGCAGATGCCTATGAGTAGCAAGCTCTGTTACTCCGGTGATGGTCCGGCAAGAACATACAGGTAAGAACCTTAATCTCGTAATATTTAAGGTTAATTAATGTGTCCGTGAATTAATTAGATTATTGCTAACAAGAAACCGTGGTTAGGTTGTTAATCTGGTTTATTTTTTCTTTTCCCTCGTGACTTTGTCGAATTTTTAATGATTGAACTTTAACCAAAACCCATGTGTTGAGTAACTTAGAATATAATCACAAGTTTCTTGATTGGCTTTTTTGGAATATATAATAATATACAACAACAAAGCATCTGATTCTGTCAACACTTGGCCTGCAAAAGTCTTTGCGCATTCCGTATTAGTCTCCCATGTCGGTCCAGATCTTTGCTTCTCTTTCACATCACATGATTTGAGTGTGTGATAAATGTTTCAATTATTCTAAATTCTGATTCCTCAAATTATAAAAATGTCAATTTTAATACGTGCTTAGGATTCCTCAAATTATAGTTTGGTATGTTCTTTTGGCTAAGCCTCTATATGTCAGGGACTGAGACTGATTTGATCTCTAAAATGCTTTCTCCTTTAATGTTGACCAGGAAATGGGGATTTGAGAAACTGGCATATAGAGACGTCAAGAAAGTTCCAAGACGAGACCGTAAGTACGCGGTCCAGCCGAGTAATGTATTCGCGACGGGAGTCCACATGTCTCAGAACCTGCAAGGGAAAACATACCACAAGGCCGAGAGCAAAATCCGTTACTTCCATTACCACGGCTCGATATCTCAGCGACGTGAGCCTTGCCGTAACCTTTTCAATGATTCTAGAGTTGTTTTCGAGAACAATCCTTACGTGCTCGACACTACGATCCGCGACGTTGGCCTCGCCGTGAAGACGTTCGAGATGAGAACGATCGGTGACCGGCTGCTTCGGACTCGGCAATGAGACTAGTATATAGGAAGAAATGAAGATAGTGAATGTATTTCCTCTTTTAGAAAGAAATTAGAAGTTATCAAATATTGGGGCAGGTGTTTTTACTTTATTGTTTGTCTTTTGGGGTATTCTTTTATTTGTATCATCGTTTGGGTATGGGTTCATAAACTATTGGCATATATTCTGTATGGATTAGAGATTTAAGGTCTCTTTTAAAGTATATAAACTAGTGGGAATAATTGCGGTAATTAATATTTTTGGTTTAATCTAGTTTGTTGTATACTTGTATTAATTAACGACAAAAGAAGATAGCTTTTGCTTTTTTGGAGGTCAGGAACGTGCGTTTACGCCTTTTCTTGACGACCACCGAATGGGCCTAAACGTGTAGGTCCTACGTAGAAGGAACATATGGGACCCATCGTTTCGTGGTTGTTAAATCTCGCAAGTAGGCTAGAAAGTGGTCGTTGGTTGCACTAGATTACAAGTGTTCCATTACCATATGACTATATATTTTCCTAAATTAATTTTGTTTTTTTTTTCTTCTTTTGCTTATATATGCGGTGTAAAAAAAAAATCACAGAGATTTACGTCTGGACCTACACAATCATTTTCTTAACGATTCACTTTGAAATAGATTTACATCGTCATTGCTTTTGTTTAATTTTAATTGTTACTTGTTAGGTAGATATATGTATTTCCATCATGACATGCAAAAGGCTAATATTGATTACTAAATATATAAAATTTGACTTTTGGTGTTTGGAACCATGGAAACGTTGATGAAATAAATTTAGATGCGAGTTCAAACTTAACCATATATATATATATATATATATATAGAAAACACCAACAAATATTACAGGATTTTAGGATTTGATGGATTAAGGATGCTCACCGACGGTACGGTCACAAAAGCATCATGTAAGCTAATTATATCACATTCAAGAACCCTACCATTTCCTGATTTCTACATCAATATTTTCAAAACATTTCTGTTTTTTTTTTCCCTGAAACAAAATGTAGTAACTATTGATGGTAACGTACGGGTTATGAATACAATGTACACTGTATACGTGTGCATATATATGTATGCCATGTATCACGTCAAAACATTGGTCCAATTTAATGTTTGATGGTCTGTTTGCTATACATTTAATATTGACCGAGATTATTAATACAAAGTGGCCGAGGCTGCATGATCTCTGTAGCTGCAATATTCTCTGATAACACAGAGTTTATTTACTCCAATAAAAAAAGGTTCCTTGATGTGAAAAAAAGGTTCCTCTAAGATTCAACCCCATAAAGTGTTCAGTACATCTTACATAGCAATTTTGCTGTCGGTTCATATAAGATAAGATTTGGAATGGTTACGGAGGTTTGTTGAAGAAATGCTGTCTATTTTAGACTATTTCAGTCACTGCAAATTAAATGTGGTTGATGTGGTCTTTACGGTTAAAGTGATGCAACCCAATGTTGCAAAAATTTTATTCAAAAACTGTAAATCAAACGTAATATATGTTTGTTTCTAAAAATTATATAAACGGTACAAAATTTATTACATACTCCATTAATTAAAAATTAAATGAATTTATCTAATGTCAAGTCGTATTTTTTTTATCAAATTTTTCAATCCTAAAAATCCAGCAGGATGTCATAAGTCATAAGTCATAACCACTTGTCTGTCTTTGTGCTGTTCATGGCTTAAAGAATAATATTGGAAATTGCAGGTTTCCATCCCATAGATAAATAAGAGTAAAATAATTAAGATCCTTTCACTTTTTTTTTTTGTTAAAGGTTATTCAATTCACTTTTAATTTCCTCTTGTGTATTCGTTTCTATACAATGGAAATTTTTTAATACTTTGGAATGGGAATTGCTAATTTCAGCAAGAAAATGTAAAAAAAATTAGTTAATTTCATTCGTTTAAAAAAAAGAAAAAAAAGAATAGCTAAACCCACCCATTAATTAATTATTCACACGGCTTGAGCTTCCAAGAAACTACTGAAATCTTCGGTGGCTTGTAACAAACGCGGCGTGATTGAATGAGTCGGAGACGTCGGATAAGAAACCGGCGACGAAGTTGAGAACCGAACGTGACGTGGCGACTCCATAGATCTTCTTGATTTCGAACCAGAAGTCTTCAAAACCCCTTTGATTTCTTTCTCCAAATTAGGTTCCTTGTCGAACACGAAAGCAGCTGAAACAGGATCATCTTGATCGTTCCCTCCTTGACCACCTTTGATCAATTCCGATGGCAAATCGAAAAAATGACCACCAAGATCCGCATTGTCGTCGTAAATCATAGCCGAGGAGGTCCAAGAACCACACTCGAACCGCTCTAGCGACGCTCGAGCCGAGAGCACCGTAGTGTCTCTAATGGAAACGGTTCTTGCCATAGATTGTGTAGAAGTCATTGTCGTGGTTCTAGTGAACGAGGAATCTCCTTTGCGAGATGATCTCACTGGTTTTCCTTTGCCGAAACCTGGTAAGTATAGACACAAGGCGCTGCATTTGAATCCGTCTTCGAATGAACTTATGCTTTTCGAGTTCGCTGTATTGATATTGCTTCTGTTGCTTTTGCTAGACTCTGTTTTTGAGAAGAAAGAGTTGTTTCCACTACTCTTGTTAGATAGACTCTTGGCGTTTGAAGAAGAAGAGAATCCATGCTGATGATGATGATGATGATGATGATGATGATTATGATTATGATGATGTGTTTGACTTGATTTGTGCAATAGCATGTCGAAATCGAGAGAAGGCGTGAAAGCACGTCCTTCGCCGCAAGATTTGCTTCTTCGAAACGCAGCGGCAGCGTCTTGAACGAGCATTAGGTCAAGAACTTGCTCCGTGGTTCTGTCTTTCCAATTACGACTCGAAGAGCTATGTCTTGGTGACGTGGCTGCTGAGTTTGGGAGGCTACAGCTCATAAACTTGGTCTTCGTCATTTGATGATCCAACGGCTGAGGGGACAATACCATGTCGTCGTTGATGTCTCTCGGACGTGAGATTATCATGTCGAAGCTCGAGTTTGATCTTGACAATAGCGATTTCGGATCAACCGAGATTTGTCTCTCGGATTCGGATTGCATACTCGTCTTCTTGATCAGAATCTTGGGCTCGTCTCCTCGGCCCAGAACCTCGAAGTCATGCCAATCCTCTTGGCTACTATCGTCCCTGAAGCTGAGAACCTCTGCCGCCATTTTTCTTATGATCGTTTGGCCTGAGAGGATGAATTTGAAAAAGACAATATTGGCCAAAAGGCTAAAACAGATTGATTGATACTTAAATACGGAGCAGGATGGGTTGCACGTCGGTGACTAGTTTAGTCATGACTCGCACGTATAATATAATATAATATAACCCAAAGTGTTGTTGACTCCATCTTCTCTAAAAAGGAAAAAATATATCGGTTAAAATATTCCAATATCGTTGACATGAAACCATGCCAAATATTAAGACAGGATCAAACAGATAGATTTGCCTGCACGACCTACCTAGTTCTAATGTTAGCAAACTGTTTGGAGAGTGGTTACTTGCATCATAAGTCATTAAGATAAGGAACAAAGGCACTAATCATGAGGACAATTATCTTCAGCTTATATATTTTAGTTGCTTATATATTACCTCTCAAAATAGACGGACGGTGAGAAACAAGACCAAATTTGATTAGCAAGGGATTTGAACCGTTACCGGTTTCTTTTTTGTTTGTTTGTTAAGGTTGAATCTGGTAACATTTGTATAGCATTTTTTACTTATTCAAACACACAAAAACATATATTAAAAGCTTCTTGTTGATTCTAAGGACGTTCGGTCTAAGTAGACGGTAGACCGAAGAAACCAAAGACATGGCGCTACAGGCTTAAACATGTTCTGAAGTCAGTCTTCAAAGACGGATCTGATCGACAAGCAACGAAGTCATATACTCGTTAATTTTTACTTCGGGATGGGTGAATCCTTCATATCCATTGTAGCAGATGCTGATCATTTTTGCATAACCCTTTGCTGCGTTGAGAAACAAACGTGACACATTAACCGTCGTCAAGAATTCTTCATTGATTGCCTTATCCGCATCTGCAACCATTTTAAGAAGATCCCTAACAGCTTCTTGTTTCGTAACTCCATATTGCTTCATATAACAGTTGACCGCATTCATGACATATCCCCTACCCATGTCATCCTAGTCAAACAATTTTTATCAAAAAAACAAATGTAATCAATTATGTTTGTGTAATTTTGTAAGATAGAACAAAGCATATATCCGAGTTGTGGAGATATAAATTATCCATATTCTTACCTCGAAACCGGTTATGTCATTCACAAGACGCAATTTGATGGATAAAGACATGGCGAGTGTTGGTCTGGATTTTAGCCACTCGTAATCTTCCTTCGTAGCCATCTTTCCTAGACACATTATATAACATGCTAAAGCCGCATGCGACGCGTTCTCCACCGTACCAACCTCCATGTACTCCTCAAAGCTAGGCACGTGAACCGCGTGTGCCCATTTTGCAAAAATATATTCGGATTTTACTAGTATCTTGAACTGCAAGCTCAAAAAATCTGAAACCGTTACGACTACAAAATGTTGGTTTTCAAAATCATTTTGAAATAGTGAAATGCCCATGATTTTTTTCACTTAAAAAACTATCAATCCAGAGAGCTCATTTCATTTAATAAATATTCCAAAGCTATACATTACCCTTAACTTATCATACTTACAATATAAGAATTTAATAGGTTACCTCTTCTATAGTGGCTTTCACACTGTCAGTTTCTCCTTCTGCCCTAAGCTCTCTTTCAAAACCTTCGAAAGTATCCAATATAAAGTTCAACATTAATTTCAGATAATCAGGTTGTTTATCCATGGCATGATCGGGAGCCCACCTGTACATCATCATCATAATTACTCATCATCATGGTGGTTAATTATCACCATCATGATTACTGTTTATGTGGAATTTCAATACATATAGAGTGTACCTTTCCAGGCATTTTGCGAGGCTTTTAGCCTCAGGAAGAGAAGCATATCTGTCGAATGTGTCGTCTATAATCTCCAAAATGGTAAAGAGCTGAGTACACATAATCCTTGCACGTGAAAGTTGTGGCTGGAAGAACACCGCTAGCACAAAGAAATAATTTTCCACGATTCTGTCTCTGAAGTAAGGTGGGAACTTAGATGCAAACTCTTGCTCCTTGTACCATCTTTGGACCCAAAGATATAGATATGTTAGCTAAGAAAGCGTCACCAAATAATATTTTCTTTTTTAGAAAGTGTTTAACCACCTTTAATTTTTGATTAACCCAAAAATTGCATTCTGAATATGTTTCTTCAAGTTAAGATAATTAGTTCTTGTCGAAAAAAAGGAAATGTACGTGGTTGGAATAACTTCCTTAGAAGGATTGTAAGTGAAACCCTAGAAATACTAGTAAATAAGGAGATTACGTACTTTGTAATGATTTTAAGATCTTGAAGGTACTGGAGCTGGACTAACTTGAAACTGAGCTTAGCAAACTTCAGTAGCATTCCGTCATGATCTTTTTCTTGTTCGTAGGAAGTTATATATTCCAGAGCGGCTACCATCTCCATGTTCCAACGCTGAGATAGAGTGAGAGCATTTTGTATACGCATAGAGAGATGAGGCGGGCACGTCCCACTTGCAGCTAATGACTCCAAATGGTTTGATGCAAAGCTCAATGCTTCGTCCAGTATACAATCCTTCGTTGTCCGCAAGTGCGCAGCTTCATACAAGCTCAAGATGCCCTTGGCATCCCCTTTAAGCGATTCTTTGAAGTTTCCGTTGTCTCCTTTGAATCTTGTAAAGATATCTATTGACCAAAACGGACCGACTTGTTATACAGATAAATTAGAGATAACATAAACTTTTACAAACGTGAATTATGATCACTTACTGGAAGATATGTAGTGATTGTATGTCCTGATAACCCAGAACATGATGGAAACTGTGTACAAATCATCTTCATCATCCATCATCTCCTCCATCTTTTCAAAACCTTCTTTTAGAGTCTCATCGATCTCGTCCTCAAAGTGATGTGCAACACCAAGGCTCACCAACAAATATATCATAAGGATTCTCTTCTTGGTCGAGTCGATCCCATGGGAAGACATGAGTTTGTTCTTCACTTTCGGCTTTAGTACATCGATTTCTTTCCTAAGCGCATCCATTTCCTAAAAGTAAAACATGTACACATGCGTTAACCTTCTCTAATATATATATAATACACCAGCTATATAAATATGGACTTACCGAGACATCGACAGAAACAGAGTGGAAGTGATCAGTCCATGGAGAAGGTAGCAATTTCTTGAACGTGCGAAGGCTCTCTTGATCATCACAAGTCAGGGTATTAGTTGCCTTCAAACGAACAAACTTTCGAGGCTTAGTTGGAAGTGACGTCAGCGGAAAGCAAGAGAGTTTGCCTACTGAAACAAACATGTTGTTAGGAGAAGGAACAAAGAGTTGAGATCCATGTTCCAAAACTGCTATGGATTCCATGTTCACTAACATTGATATGGAATGGAATCCATTTTTATCATCAAATTTATAGGCACGGTATTCTGGTTCACCTGCGTGGTTTTGTTTTTAAGAAAAAAATTCTCACGTATATAAAAAAAAATAACATATAATAAAAAAATAGAGTTAAAAAATAGTTTTGCAGCTGAAATTCATTATAGAACTGACACGTAAGCAAAATATTCTGAAATTCGTTGTGGAGTCGACACATAAGCAAATAAATAAATATATAGATAGATATGTAAAACAATTTTAAAAGTTAAAAATAAAATAAAATTGTATGTATATGAATTAGGTATGTCACATAGCACCCACATCCCATTATTGATTAGATATCATATTATATGTATGTATATGAATAAAACTTTAATAGTTTTGCTAATTCATATATGTCGATATATATATCACTAATTTTCTATTATATATTCATGTGCAAAAAGAAAATCATTAGCATTTTATGTTAGTACTATTTTCTTTTCACTATTAACCACTCTCTATAGAAACCTTAAACCGCTCACTTACAATGTCTGTGAATTAGGTACGTCGCATAGCACCCACATCCCATTTATTGATTATATATCATGTTATAAGTGGTAACCATTAGGGCTGGAATTATTATTTGGTATCCACTATCCGATCCGGTATCCGGTCCTATCCGATCCGGTATCCGGTCCTATCCGATCCGTAAAAACTGGATATTCGTGTAGTTCGGATCCGGATCCGGATAGTTAAATTAAGTATTCGGTTATTTCGGATACGGATCCGGATAATAGAAAATTTTAAAATCGGATATCCGTTATCCGTTATCCGTTTATTAAGATTTTGAAAATTTTGAAATCTTTGGATATGCATTTAATTTTTTGTTTTAATTATGTTTGAAAATTGTTTTTGGTTTAACTCTTTTACACATGATTGAAATTGATATTGCATGATAATTTTCTATTTCAGATTGTGAGAGAATACCATGAAAATAGTTAACACAAGGATATGAAGATAAATTAACTTCTATTACTATTTTCTCTTTTGCTATGTAAACTTTTAAACTTTGTGCTATTTGAATGTTACTTGAATGCTTTTAAATTTTTGGTATTTGTAATTTTTGCTATAATGATACATTTTAATTATATATGTTATCTCATTATAATTTTAAAAATTGAAGTTTTTTTTTTAAATCAACGAAACCGGATATCCGGTCGGATATCCGTAAATCTTCGGTTCAAACCGGATATTCGGTCTCCGGATATCCGGAGTTTTCGGATCCGGATCCGGATAATAAAATTGATTATCCGTCAAATCCGGAGCCGAATCCGGATACTTTGAAAAGTCCGGATATCCAGCTCCGTTCCAGCCCTATTAACCATGAACCTTTTGCATGATAATGGTAATATCACATAATAATTAAAATCATTATTTATTTGTCAGCAATTTAGTTGTTAGTACGTACTATGTTCTTTAACCATTGGAAAATAGAAACCACTATATAATAAGCCGCTCACTGCCTGGACTCAATATCTCTATATTATTATCTCTATATTATTATTTGAGTAAACATTTCATAAATAAACTTTTATTTATAAGATATTACAGAATATTTTACATAAATAAATATTTATTTATAAGATATTACATAAATAAACCTTTACTTAGAAGATATTACTTAAACAAACTTTATAAATATAAAAAGCTCAATTAAATATATGGATATAAATCAAAAGTATATTTAGTTTCTTTACTTATTAAAATATTAAAATATATTCTATTATTTTTAATAATAATTAATCCATATATATGAAAAAAATAAATTTAAACTTTTGCAATATTTTTCATTTGTATTTTCATTATTATTTAGTATCGTTTTCGAAAATCAGTTCAATTATTTATATAAAAAATGAAATTATGTTTTCAAAATTTAAATTATATTTTTTTTAACGGGTTGGCCAAAAAATAGTTTAGTAAATTGTGAAAATATATTAAGTAGACGGGTTTTTCCATTTTGACAATCCTATATATAATCATTGTTAACACATATTATATAAGTTATTCACTAAAAATGATAGTTTGATCTTTAATAAAATATTCACAATTAAATTTTTATTTTATGAATATATATATATATATTAGATTTTAATCCATGTTGGTATGTATATAAGTGTATATATATATATATTAATATCATATCACTTTCATATTTAAAAAAGCTACTAATAATTAAACCGTATAATAATATATACAAGTAAATATCGGTCGTGTGATATTTATATAGGTATTGTTATCTAATTGTCACTAATTTTATTTATTTATATTTTTTGGTAAAACTTTTGTCACCAATTTAATTTAACAAAAAAATTAAATTAAATTTAAAGATAATTAAAAAAATATTACCCCGCATAATATGCAAATTAATTCCTAGTATATAATTAGTAAAGTAAAGCATGATTCATTACACAATGGCAAGTTAATTCCTAGTATATAATTAGTAAAGTAAAGCATGATTCATTACACAATGGCCCCCATCAACTTTCTGTATGATAATGGACCGTTACTTACCAGCCTCGGGCTAAAAGCTCATAAAGTCGTGGTTTTTTAATTAAAACAAAATTAGCACCCACATCCCAATAAAAACAAATGCACTTCTGACCACACAACCAAAAAGGGACGTAATATACGGTGACATGAACAAATGAAAGGAATATATGTCATGCATGCACGAATATAAGGTATTTTTGCCACAAACTGCAACGGTTTTGTTTGAGAAGCCTTTAGTTCGAATAAGGCTGACCCGAACTTTATTCTAGAACCAAACAAACGTTTCAGTAAGACCACCAATTTTACAACAGTAGCTATTCGTGACCGAGTTGTGACTAATGGCAACATATATCGTCATAATTTCACTAGTTATAGGCGACTCAAATGACTGATAGGACATGACATTAATTGTGAAAAATCCGTAGTCAGTTCGTCGCCACTGTTAGGGTAAGCGTTCTTTTGAATGTGGCTGCAAAATTATCCTAGCCACTTTGTTGCTATTTGTGACAAATAATTTATTGACTGAATCCCTTAATGTTAATATATGGTTAGACGATGGATCATTGTTTTCTTTCATTCGTTCATCCGCCGCAGACTCGCAAACGCTCTGTAGTTATGTTTGTTACAAACTTGTATATGCCTTGTATAAGTAGTATTGTAAGTAGGTTGTGATTTAGAAAATCAGACGCCCGCTTACTCCCTTTTTAGTGTCTTCTGGATTAGTATTAGTATATTACAAACGTAATTCATCAAACAAATGGTAACCATCAACCTTTTCTATGTTAGTGGTAATATATCATGTATTAATTTTGTCAATCATTCTTAAGACCATGTTTATTGCAAGCACTTCTAAGAGGTACTTAAGAGCAGGTCCATCAAGGGGGTCGTCAAGTTTTTGGCACAGGTTCATAGGTACATTGTATTTTAAAAAAAAAGAAAAAATGCTTAATTCTGATGAACCGATCCTTCCCATCGACCCTGACGAACTCGTATTCGAACCACGTGGCAGAAGCGAATTGGACGAAAAAATAGCGTGATTTTTCGTTTCTCTCTCTTCTCAATTTTCCCTTTCTCTCTCTTCTCATTTTCTCGTTGTTCCTTCCACGACGAAGGATCCAAGGATCGAGCCACGGTGGAGTTTTAACTCCGCCATATCTTCTCCGTTGCCACCGGCGTTCTTCAATTAAATCGAGTGATCTCCTTAATCCACCATCCATGGATCGAGCTTCGCTCCTCATCATCCTCTGTATATTTTTCGATCTGACCGCGGCTAATAAAACTCCAGATAAGCTCGATTTAGGAGTCGAATCGCCGATGATTTTCCCGCTCAGCTACTCCTCCCTTCCGCCGCGAGTCGAGGATCTCCGCCGCCGTCGTCTCCAACAATCTCAGCTCCCTAATGCTCACATGAAGCTCTACGACGACCTTTGTGCCAACGGGTTTGAATTTCGAATAATTAGATACTTGTTTGTAGAAGAAGATGATCTTCAGAAATTAACTCATGATGTGGTGAAATCAATTAGATTCAGTAGCGCTTTGATTAAGGTGTAAGGAGAGTATTGAGTTTGCTTTAGTTCTCCTCTTCGATGAGTTTATGCTTTGCTTATCTCTGATTAGGCGTGGAAATGGTTTTCAGGATCCAAAGTTTCAATGACTGATATGGTGTTAATGACTGATGTATTCGTTTCCCTGCAGGATCATTCTTTTTGTTATATTCTTCAACCAAGTGCTTGTTCTTCCAATATGAGTTTCTCCAGCGCTGCAGTTGGTTCAAGTTAGTATCTTCCTCTTTTTTTATTTAGCTGCGTGCTGATTCGTTTTTGTGCAAGTTCAAAAGGAATATATCATGAAAATAAAAAATAGCCCTTCCTGTGTTTGAAAGAGGTAGTGGTACTTGTTTGGGTGTTGTTGAGATTGTCACAACAACTCAGAAGATGAATTATAGGCCAGAACTTGAGAATATCTGTAAAGCTCTCGAGGTTTCTCTCTTCCCTTGATTCTTTAGCATCATCCTTTATTACCATATTTTGTTTGTGCATTGTAGCCTAAAGAGGTTTCTATGTTTGTAGGCTGTTAATCTAAGGATTTCAACGAACCTGAAATCTCCAAGCAGAGAGGTTTGTAAAAAATGCTCTTCTAAACCAAATCAATTGTTAACACACACATAAACAATGACTTACTGTCGCTAAACGTATGTATGCCCATTGTTTCAGTTTCTGCAGGTATATAACCATTTCTACCATGCCGCATTACCTAAGGTATCAGACTTTTTGACATCGGTGGGACTTGGCGTTGATATTATTGGAAGCGGTTAGAGGAGGAAGGAAGCTTTCTGTAGAGGTGGAACAAAGGATAATGTCTTCAGGTATCATGCTTGTGATATTCCTTGGATTGTTTCTCATTGTCAAGGACACACTTAGTTTTGATTTCATCAAGGAAATGTTGTAGTTATCTCTTTGCTGAAAGAAAAATGTTGTGATTTAAGGAAGAGAGAAACTTTAGTGTGAAGATATGTCGAGAGTTTTAGATACAAAAAAACAAAATTTGGTTACAAATACAAATAAATTTTATTACTAAAATTAAATTTTCTAATTTTTTATTTATTTATGTTGAACTCCATTTTGGGATTCACTAATGGAACCTCAAAAAACCACAGGTTCTTCTCTAAACTTAAAACCAAAAAAAAATAGTATTATAAGCTGATGAACCTCTAAGAAGGGTTTACTAATGGATATGATCTTACTGATTAATTTATTATTAAATTTAAAATAAAAACTTTGAATAAGAATTTTACACAAAAATAAGTTTATTGCAAGAATCTTAAAATGGGGTACTTGAAAAAAAACTCAGAGAAAAAATAAGCTTAGGGAAAAAAAAAGCTCAGGAAAAAAAAACCCATCATTTTTCTGTCAATCACAAGTGGACACCTGTCTTAAGCAACCATCAAGTATCGATACTTGAAGTACTAAAAGAAAAATCGATGCTTGTTTTTTTGGTTTTTTATTTTTCTTTTGGGTCTAAAATTCACGAGTACCCTTAACAGGTACCTGCAATAATCATGCCCTAACACATCGGTATATATTTTTAGGGGGCAACAAAACCAGAGAAATTAATATGGGCTTTACCTTGAAATTTCCCCGGTATATATTTTTAGGGGGCAACAAAACCAGAGAAATTAATATGGGCTTTACCTTGAAATTTCCCCGCTTGCCAAAAACAAATGTTAACTTCAAAATGAATATTGAGGATATCATTTGGCCATTTTCAAACGAACCACTCTCAATGAAATTCATAAAAATGGATCATACTTTTTGGTCGGTCAGGTAGAGACCAACTAAATTAGCACGTGTGTTTTCTAAACGGGGTGTAAATATTAATATTATTATTTATCTTAATTATTTTTTAGAAAATATAAGTTAATTGTATTTTAAATATAAAAATGATTTAGGATTATCTCACGTATATTTTACATATCAAATTAAATCTTCTAAATCATCTTAACATTTACATATAAATATGTCTATATATATATCTATATATATTGTTATGGAAGAAGTAAATATTTCTTGTTATATAACAAGTAAAAAATAGAAGATGATATTTAAAACTACAAAAAAAAGTTTTGGGATTTTTCTCAAAAATCCTTAGTTTAACATCTCATAATTTAATCATGCAAAAATTTAAACCATAACATTTATTCACATACCTAGTTTGTTTTTTTGTGTAAAATATTAAAATTGTATTACCAATTTTTGATTTTTGATATTTGTTTATTATTTTGGACATATATTTCGGCTAAGATGAAAAAAAGGTGGCAAAAGTAGCCCAATTATTTTCTTAGAAAAACCCACTCAAAATAGCAATTGACATTGAAATAAGCTAATATATGGATAGAGTCCATGCACATATTGGTTGCAAAAGCCAGACTTTATTTAATGCAAGTCTATTCCTTTTGCAGTCCTATTGGACTTGCTATCTTCTCTCTCGTTTTGTTTGGCCAAAATGTAATTAAGGCCTTCAATTGAATCGCCTGTTGGTGGACTTTGTGTTTGCTACTTTGGGTTTTTCCCATCTCAATTCATTTTATACAGAGTTTAAAAAAAACTAACGTATGGATTCATTTATTGTTCTTAAACCGGATTTTTTATTCGTGAATTTCCCCTTGATTCAGTGATTGATCAAGAATTTACTAATATTTTGACTCCACAAGAATACAAAATAAGGCAAAATATTGCACGCAAACTTACATAAAATCTCTACATGATGCAGATAGAATCGTTCGTTACACACATAGTCTCTCTCGAGTGTGATGCAGGTGAACCTATCCATTATGGATCCTTGGCGTGCTGATAAAATTGTTTGTTGTAGAATTCTTCGTGGAAGAGATGTTTGTCGTGATTCCACATGGTCCATGAAATTAATTTTGTTCGGTTTGATTGATATTATCATTTATATTATAGTATTAAATAAAATTAACATTTCTTAAATACTATTTCAGACGACAAAAAATTAAATTTATATTAAAAAAAAAAGATAAATTGGACAGAACAGAAGTGTTCCAAGAGAATGTAAAAACACACTAGACCGGGTAATATATGTTTCGTCTTAATCTTACACTACTTGAAACTTCGAACGTAAAATTGATATCCTCAAGCACAGTAAGACAAATGGTATATTGTATGATCATTAAAATCAGAAATAGTGAAAGAGCATGAAGATGTTGAACATGTGGATAGACGAATTGAAGTTGATACATCAGGTAAACATGAAGCGGTCTATGCGCAAAAAGATGATCGTATTGCACAAAGAAGGGCGACGTGGACAGGTAAGAAGATTCATGAGGTATATTCTCGGAATGACTCATGGAATGGATATATTCAAGAAGAATTAAGATCAATCGAATCTACAGATCGATGTTAATCAAGTCTGAATGATGTTACTGGAGTATATATAGTATATAACTAACGATTGATGGCTTAAAAAAGTATATGTTCTGCATATTGAGAGTTTTACACGTAAAAGTATAGTTTCTTCTGACTTAACAATAAATGTTATTGTATAGCTTATTCTTCTAGTTCTATATATCACTAAAAAATGTTGTTTTGCTATTTAAATTGGAGATATTTTTTTCTTTAAACAACACCATTATATATATATATAATATTGTTTTCCTATTTAAATTGAAAATAATTTTTCTTTAAAAAACATAGTTGTTTATATATATATATATATATATATATATTTAATTATAAAAATAAGGAAATAGTCATAAATATTAATTAATATTTATTAACTTTAGCATAAGTGTGTTATACGATTCTCTTTAAAATATCAAAAAAAAATTGTAATTAAAACCAAGAAATATGCACACATCTCGTTTATTATAACAGAAACTTAGACACATTGTCACACTCGAGTAAATATTTATAAGTAAATGTAGATGAAGAAAACATTAGACACATGCACATATGTGTATATTTATGTCTATGTATGTGACTATGTGTTATAGATGTGTGTGGGATATATGTGAAAAATATGATGAAATAAATGATATATCATAGGATCTTTCACAATGGATGGTTGTCCATTGTTTCGATCAACGAAGACAACAGATAATGAAGGCAACCCATGTGCATTTATACTGTCATCCTGGCGACATTATATTACCATTTCAAAAACCTCATAATTTTGTATTCTTAAAACCATCAACACGTACAAAATCATGTAAAATAGTCGTTGTTTCTTACTAAGAAAAATGGGTCTTCTTAAATTTATACAAATATTATTAAATTAACTATAAGATTAGTGAATCACTTCCTGATTCAAAAATAGTAATTTGATGGGTAGAGCACTATAAAATATCATCGAAAATAATATAATTTCGTGAACCATTGATGTTCATTTTTTTTTTTGCTTATTCAAATCAAATTAATTGAATCAGGATTAGGAGTGTAAACAAAGTTCTCTTTGTGTTGGAGATTTCATAGCTTGTTATAGATACTGGGGGTGGGATGTCTGTCTTGTACTAAAATTAATTATTTACAATCATTTTAATTAATTTTAGTTTTTGGTTTTTAGACAGCCTAATATCTATCAAACAGATAGGCCATGTGAATTATTTTTCTTTTCTTTATCAGTAAGTTTGATTATTTGTTCATCCGGTTCCTGAAACAAAAATAAAACCCCCATAGTTTTAGAATATCAAATCAGTTTTTTCACTTTTATGTTTATTCATTTTTTTAGTTTTTAAGCGAATTTGATTCAAAAATTTTGTTTTACAATTATAAAAACTTTCATTAGAAGAATATGAACCTTTGAAGAAATAATAATTTTCTGTTTATTTATTTTTAGTTTATTTAAAATTTCAAGTAACAATGCTTACATATATTAAAAGAAAGAATAAGAATAATATCGATCAAGGTTTGAGCTTAGCACTTAGTTATAGGTTTACGAAAAGGGTGTCATTCATCAAAAAGATGTATCTTCTATGAATTCGGATTTGTTTTGTCAACTTTTATCTTTTGATTAATCTAAAAGAGTCCAAATATAGAAAAATACACCCTAAAAAACCCTTTAAATAGAAATTTTTTTCTAGGTCATCAACATGGTTCTGATAGAAGAATATAAATATCCAATCTAATACGTTTTAGTTTGATACGAATTAATTGATATATGTCGAAGCATGGTTTTACAACAAATATATCATTCATTAAGAGTCTGGTTCATAAAAGACATTGTCTTCAAGCGATTTTTCAAATTATTAAAACAATAAGTATAAACACACAATCACTCGAATAATAAAGAGATATATTATGGTTTCAACATGGTTTTGGTTCAGTTGAATCAAATACCACCTTAACTTTTTATTAACCGAATAATAGTAGACGACTTATTATATTCCAATATAATATCAAACAAATTTTAAGTCTAATCTTTTTTTTCTTAAAGATTTTGATTTTGAGGGTAATCGTAATCCAACTCAAACTCAAAGTATCACATATATAACATCAATGAAATAATTAAACAGAATAATATACTACGTTTTTATGGGTTAAACAGAATAACATACATTATAATATGAAAATGTTGAATATATGGAGATAAGAGGCGTATGTGTTACACCTACAGATCACCATCCAAGAATTAATATCAATCCGATTGGTGCGGGTCCTACTTCGATATTTGCCAACTCTGATTGATGTGACCGCCAGCTGGCAAATTTTCCTCCGAAATTACGTATCTACCCCTTCTTCTCCTCGTTGTCTTCTGTTTGACCGTTTTTCCATTTTATGACTTGTGTACTTGCTGTCTTTGACCCTTTTCCGGCCCGAACTGAAACCAAAACCAGTTTATAGCCAAGTATTGTGTTTTTCCCGGTTTTATGTTTACCACTCCAATTAAACCATGGATTGATGATATGTTAAAAACTATATTTTCCCGGTTTACTGTTTGATTGACTGAGATGGCAATAACCGAAATTTCTCCGCGAACAGATTAACAGAAACGGTTCTGACGCCAACGAGGCAAGAGGGGTAAAACGAGAAAAGAGGGAGGGGCAATAACCGTAATTAGGAAAGAAAACAAGGGGTGGTTTGAAGAGAAACCTATCTATATGACACGAAAAGGTTTCTTAAATTCAGAGAGACAAATTAATCAGTTTCTTGTGTTTCAGAAGAAGAAGAAGAACAGATCGAGACGAAGAAGATCTCCAAAGAGATTTATCATCTCAAGTAAGTCTCTTTATCAAACTCATGATTGTAAACAAATCAAATCACAAATATGTTTTCGTTTATATCCTTTAGGTCTGTGATAAAATACGATTGTTCAGTTCATCTCAACGAACGCACGAACTTGCTAGGGCTTTGTTCGATATTTTCCTGATTTTTCTTATAGAGAATTAGAGTTAGTTAGTAACCATTTTTATATAGAGACAGAATATGTAGTTATATACAATATACATAATTCATTTTTTGTTCTCAGCTGTTATACGTAGAAATTTGAGGAGTTTGTCTTTCATGGTGAAACTCTTTTTGCCTGATTAGTTTAGGTTTCGATCTAAAAAGTATGATTGAGTAAAACCAACGTTAACTTTTTTTCCAAGGTAATTACTATAGTCTCATGGTTTAGATAAGGTGTATCATCAATATTCAAAAGTATTATTACCATAAAAGGATTAGTTTAGATTTTTGATTGAAGAAACACTGTTACAACAAACACAATTTTTTTTTTGGGTTCTTGGTTTTTGTCGTTTTGTATAACATTAGATATGTACTTTTGTTTTTTCCCTCCAGTAGATATGTGCTTTACACACATACATGACAGATAAGTAACGTGGGCGAATTATTAGATAAGTTTTGAGTTTTCAGTCTGTTACAAAAGAATATGTGTATAACATTGATTTATTTTCTTTCTATTTCTTTGACAGAAATCGTTCGAGTTGAGAAGGTTAATTAAAATTAAATAACAAAAAGATGGGTTACTGGAATTCGAAGGTTGTTCCAAAGTTCAAGAAGATATTCGAGAAAAATAGTACCAAGAAAGCTGCTGCTGCTGAAGCTTGCAAGACCTTTGATGAGTCTAAGGTAAAGATTATTACTAACCTAACTTAATAAACCTTTCAAATCCCATTCTTGAAAAAAAAAATCTTAAAAATCTGTTAATTATGTGATTATCATCCCATCACTCAACATTATTTGATCATAAAAATATATTACTATGTAAACATAGAAGTTAATTTGCTGTATAGTAGGTGTTTTTCTCGGCGTCTAGCTAGTAGATGTTTATTTAATAGTTTTTGTTTGATTCCTGAAAAAAATAAAAATATTGACAATAAGCACGAATCATTTGGACTTTAGCACTTCGGTTTTTTTGTCCTACAATAATTATCCACTCAAGCAATATATAGTTATTATATACTAGTGTTATTTATTAAGAAAATTGATTTTCTGTGTTTGCTAAAATGGGCACGTATGATACGTATAATAGGAAGCAATCAACAAGGAGATTGAGGAGAAAAAGACAGAACTCCAACCAAAGGTCGTGGAAACCTATGAGGCCACGTCTGCTGAAGTCAAGGTCAGTATCTTCATTTTCTTTAATTCTCTAATTTAATGGTTATTTCAATCATTATCCAAATCCATATTTTTATGTAACATTGGTATTAAGATTAAAATTAAAATGGGCAGGCTTTGGTGAGAGACCCTAAGGAGGCTGGTTTGAAGAAAAACTCAGCGGCTGTGCAGAAGTATCTCGAGGCGCTTGTCAATATTGGTAACGATTCAATTACACTTAGTCATGTGCCTATTATAAATACCCCGACAACAATATTTGCTTGTCTTTTGCTCAAAAAAAAAAAAAAAACAACTACAAATTGGCTTGTCTTATACGAACTTATCTGTTTGGTCTTCTATATATAGTTATTGACTTTTCCTCAAATATTTGCTGGCAGAAACTTTGGATTCCTATCGTGTCTTATATTCTTATATACGCATCTATATCTCGAGTTTAGATCACATATTTTTTCTTATCGTGGAATCAAAGATATATATTAATTAAGTTATGTATATCTCATAGTTGTGAACATCTTTAATAAATTATTGAGATAACATATTATTACATTTTTCTATTATATTGAACTACTAGTCGTCGTATGTCTCGTCATATTTCACTAATTCGAAAACCTTAGGTCAAGCCTCATCATATTATTAGAAACAAATTTTTTCATTAATTGGATCACTTTTCTTCTTCCTAGATTTCATTAGATGAAAGTAGTGAATTTACTTATCTTTGTGTTTAATGAAATGTAAATTCAGAATTCCCCGGATCAACGGCTGTGAAAGACGCTTCATCTAGCTTTGGAGCTGGCTATGTCGCAGGACCAATAACATTCATATTCGAGAAGGTATGTGTGTTCCTTCCTGAGGAGGTAAAGACACGAGAAGTACCGGTGGAGACAGCCAAAACCGAAGAACCAGCCAAAACGGAAGAGCCAGCCAAAACCGAAGAACCAGCCAAAACCGAAGAAACAAGTGGTGAGAAAGAGAAGGAGATTGTTGAAAAGCCCAAGAAAGAAGAGACCGTTACAACCGCGGTCGTGGAGGAAAAGAAACCGGAGGTAGAGAAGGAGGAGGAGAAGAAGCCTGTGGAAGAAGTGAAAAAGGAAGAAGAAGCTGCTCCGGCTCCGGCTCCGGCGGTTGTTGAAACTCCGGTGAAGGAACCGGAAACAACGACGCCGGCTCCGGTGGCAGAGGCACCAAAGCCTTGATTTGTTCCAAGATGGTATGATTGCTTCTCTTGTTGTATGAAAACATCTCTGTACGTAACAAAAATGAAAGGAAGAAACTGAAAGGAACATAAAAAAACCTTATTTTTCATTCTTTTTATTTTATTTGGTTTGTCTTTGTGTGGAAAAATCTCTGTTTTTTTTTAAGTCTTTTATATGTTTTTTTAAATTTTATTCATGTGAATTTGTAACAAATGTTTGTGGATGTTTTTTTTGTCTATACATTATTTGTATGTTTCAACTTTCAACCAAACTCATAGGATTCAAATCATTCTGACATATCTCTTTATATTTTTGAACATTTGCTTACATTATGATATATCTTCGAATCAAATAAATTGCTTATTGTATAGGTAATCTAGTTTTACTTGTTAATGTAACATCGAAAATTAAGACGCTATCTTTGTGTATATAAAGCTCGTCAATACTATTACCGTCAAGGTTCATGGAACATTAACAATTCCATACGGAAATAAGATTACGTTTAGAAAATAAAATGAAAGAAATTAAGATCACGCCGGTTATATATTATTTAGTCCGTGAATCGCACATAATTCTTAGATACGGGATTTCTAATTAACAACCAATTGTGAAAATTATGATTAAATACTTTTTTAGTGAATTTTGAAATACTTTATCGATGAAACCAATTGTGATTGGGATGGGGGGGGGGGGGGATTTGTTACAAAAAGAAGAAGAAAAGAAACCAATTGGGATGTGTTTAGGTGCATGTGAAATTTGTCTAGCAGAAGAGGAGAGCACATCGGATTTATTTAAGATTGTTGATACGTGCAAGTAATAGGGAACCTTCATTGCAGACCAAAATTTTTTATTTCCTTAATTCAAATGAAGTGGTAGGCAGCTTATCTCCTAATCACTATCTTCCCTCTGGAATTTTCTTCTCTCTTTTTTTTTAAAGAGTTGCGTAATGTTCCATTATACTAACGGTAGGCCTAATAAGAAATCAAATCATTTTCAATTTTAGAATTTAGTGATACATCTTCACGCTATTAGTTCAATATAAGTCGAATGCATGTTCCTATCGATTTTTTAAACAAAACCGGATGCGGAACCAAATCTAAACCAAAGCAACCGTACGTTGCTTGCTTCCTATTTCTAAGCTTTCTTTCGCCTTAACTCTTATCTGCCTTTAATAGCTCTCAAGACCGGCCGGTTAGCATATCCACCGTCCAAAATACATAGTCGTATTTTGAACTTGAAATCTAATGTCTTACTCCCTGTCCCTCTAAAACATTTTCTTAATGATCAAAGACTTTTGAATCTTGTGGTCTATAGTGTTATTTTTTTCTACTGGAGATTAAGTAGTCGTCTACTTTGTCATCTTTTTTTTTGTTGGTTTTTCTTGTACCATTTTATGTTATCTAACAAACTAATTAAGGGTTGTCTTAACGTCATACAATTCCAATTATACCTATAATGTAGAGCCTGCTTAACATTTTTAGTGAATAGTGTTTTTTAGAGGTTTGATATCTTGAGCGTTGAGGGAATAATGTGTTTTGACAAGAAATCTCTACAGAGCGACTGAGCCAGAATATCTAGAAGATGAGATTCCTAAGGTAATAATTCCTCAACATGTTTTGTTACAAGGATTAGAGAACCAAAAAGAGTATGTTCTAGGTCAATTCTATAGATGCTCTCCTCCGTCAGGTGGATTAATATTTGCTGTCTTCAACAAGTTATGGGGAAGAAATTGCAGAATAACCATTAGGAAGCTTGGTGAATCAAATTACTTATTCCATATACTAGATGAATCCACTAGGAATTGGGTTCTCCAGCGAGCACTATGGCATGTTGATGATTGCCTAATGTTTGTAGCTTCTTGGACCCCAGAGGCTTCCCTTGCTATTCCTGAGATTAAAACCATTCCGGTTTGGGTAACCTTAAAGAAAATACCCAATATTTTATATTCTATCCCGAGAATAAGTCATATTGCTTCGGGTTTAGGTGCTCCTATGGCAATTCACAAGCCTCGGTTGGATCTCATTCTCATGGGTAAAGCAAATATCTTGGTTGAAGTTGAGTTGAGTAAAGCTTTTCCATCCCGAACAGCTGCTGATGATATAAATGGAGTTATTTCAATGGTTGATGTGGAATATGCATGGTTGCCTTCTAAATGCAGCAGGTGTGGCCAATTGGGACACAAAGTTAAGCGTTGCTTACAAGAGGAAAACGGCCCAAGGGTTGTTGATAACACAACTAAAGAAACTGTGTTGATGGTTGACATGGACGTGGCTGGAGCTTCCAATTCTGTCCCGATCTCAAAACCACTCTAGCTCAGCTCTTGCCATAAGTATTGAGATACCTGCTACTAACAACCTCACCGTTGATTTAGTTAAAGCTTCCATCATAGAAGATATCATTCCGGTATCTACAGCTTCGACAATTGTGAATGTGACTGTCCCTACAGCATATCAAGCCTCTCCTTCAGCTACCAACAATAATGTCATTGAGTCTTCTTTTTTGGAGGCTGCTCGTTCTTTATACTCCACTATTACCACTAATGTTCAAGAAAAATCTACTGTCGAGAAGGAAAGTATGAGAATAGTAGAGCTTGATTTGGGTTCTAATAAGTTTGCTTCTCTGATTTCTCCGGAAGAAGGAAAAGACTCATCGGATTCAGACAAAGAAACGGATTCGATGGATCTCATGACTCATTCGGGGAAGAGAACTCTTCGGGAAAGACCAGTGAAGCCATCAGCAAAGGCTGAGGAGATGAATTGGTAATCCACAGGTCGAGGACGTGGAAACCGAGGCGATCCCAGCTAATTGTCTTGTTAATCTAAGCACTAAAGTCAATCGAAGCGGAAAATTCGATTGTATTTGGTTCATTTTATGTACCTTTCACTTTTTTTTCTTTTTTCTACTTACTTTTTAAAAATTGTATCTCGGTCATAGCTGTAATGATTTTTTTTTTAAAATAAAAGTTGGTTAAAAAAAAAAATAATGTGTTTTGATATTTCTTATACTCGGGATACTGACTAAACCTTATTTTAGCCCAACCAACTCCACGTGGCTGCAAGTTTCACACTCGTATGTGTTTGATTCTATTTATTTTATTTTTTTGACATCACCATCCTCTGATTAAAGGAGTAATTGTTTTTGGGTGAAATTCTTCTTTTTAGATTTGTAAATATTTCTCTTTTCCAAATCACATTCAAAAATATTTTTTTTTTTGGGATAATATAATTTTAGCTATAAACATTTTTGTTTCCATAACCAATTTTTTTTATCATGAATGTCATGTAAAGGATTTTAACATTTTATTCAAAAAAGGTTCATAATTAAAAAAAAAAACTATATATGTTTTTTTCAAAGAGCCTACAAATTCCTTTATATATGCATGAAATCTATCTTGAAATAAATTCTTAGTTTCGAGGTTTATAAAAGCTATATTTTCTTATCATTTAAAATGCTTACAGTGTATAACAGTTGTTGAGGACATCTCATAAAAGAACGGACCCTGCCATAGCATAGCATAGACTAATACAACAGTAGAGCACCATAATTTCCACTGAACAAAAGAAACACAATGACAAGTGAAATTAAAGAACAAGAAGAGACTACACCAAAAAGTGAAGAATTGACAGGATCATCTAAAGCTTTTGACAAATTTCTTTCTTTTAAATCAAAGAGATTCCTCTCCTTACCCCATCAAAAACTTCACTGAAGTGAGATTATGGCATAATCATGAAATAACATACACAACAATAAAAAAAAAAAAAATTTAGTTTTAAGGTTTAGAACAGAGAAAATAGAGTTATGAGCAATATTAAGATTGGTGATCAAAGATCTTATCTACATGTACGAAACTTGGCTCCAAAAAGAAACACCTAATGATTTAGTGCGTCTTTCAAATCGATTAAAAGAATCAGATAAGATGATCACTAACCCTAAAAATTAACCCCCAACAAAAAGAAAATGTTTTTGGTTAAGCGCCCAAATCAGTTTTCGTTCCATTATGAATCCGAGACGCACAAGATAGATTTCGTTCCATTAAGAGAATTTGTTAAACCCCTAGACTAGTCCAGTCAATAAATGTTGCTTCCCGAATCTACAATTGGATCATTTGATTCTGATAATTAATCGAAGCTACACGTTAGACTTCGATCCACACTTTACTGGCGATTATTAATAAAAGAAAAGTGCACTAATAATTTTTTTTGTTTGGTCAGGACTATAAACTAGTAAATTTTGTTATTTAAGTAGTTGAGGAAATATTGGACCCAAAAATAAATAAATACGAAAATTTTCAAACCACATGCGCAGAGTTTGATTTGTATCGATCACTCTCTTAATTTGAAAAAAAAAAAGCGAGGTATGACACCATAAGTTTACGAGTTTATAGATCATACATCAAACCGATATTTTATACCTTGGCAAAAACAAGACATGGTTCAGGTTCAATCGCTTGTTCAACTTCACTTGATGGTGATTTACGCATTAAATATGATATTATCAACAGTTTGGAGTTTGGACCAAAAATCCGAAAGTTTTAAAGTTTATTAAAAAAAAAAGGTTACGCTGGCACGAATGATTTACCAAAAACACAATGGTATTATGATATACGTTCCGTCGACACTCCGTACGTACATCATAGATTCTTACCATTTAAAGTCTTAACCGAGTCTAACAGGGTCCAACGATCCGGTTTAAACACTTAAATCGGTTTACTAAAAAGAGTGATTGTCAAGTGAGCGACCTCAGACCAAGCTAAAATGAAGTTTCTCTTTGACTTGGAATTTTCTACACTTAGCAATTATTCAAGAAAGTTTTTGAGCCATTCTAGGTATTTATATTGACAAAAAAGGATATATTTAATTAATGCTAAAAATGTTGGTATTCTCTTATAAGTATTGGTAAAATGTATATAAGAACATAAATTTTAAGAAAACGTAAATTCACGCCAAAGAAAATCTCTAAGCAAAAATAATAGAAAAAACCAAGAAAAATATGCAAAATAAATACATGAGGAAAAGAGAGAAAGTTGAACCCCATAGCCATTTACTAATAAAGCTTTGAAAGAAAACAAAGTAGCCAAGCCATTTACTGAGAAAGTTTTGCAATTGAAATAAAGTCGAACCCACAGCCATATACTAAGAAAGTTTTGCGATCGAAAAACAAAGTGAAAAGAAGCCACTCCACTAAGTCTCGTTTCTCTGAAATTACATGCAAAACAAAAATTGTAGAAGTGTATCTGGAACCCTAGTCCCTAGAAAGATGTAAATGCACTTCTTTAAGCTTTATGGAAACTTTGGTTCCTCCAACGCCAAATTTCATATCCACCTGAGAAAATATGAATAGAAAATGAGGGATTGGGTTCTCATTGGTGGTTGTGGATGCGTTTCCATCCGATGATGGTATGGTAGACTAAATAGTAAATATCCATAAATTAATGGTTAGTTTTAAACCGATTCATATATATAGTTAGTTGTGTTCCTACTAGTTTGAACCAGTCAAATCTATCAAAAGTACGACACATTTTAGATGATTGGTCGCGGTGTAGTAACCTGCATGGTCGAATTGGAGTAAACCGGACAAAGCCTAAGAAAAACAAAAAAAAATTGTCGTGTAAAATCAATTATGTCAGCGTGGATTAATCCAGTCCGCGAAGCATTTATAGTTCTCATCAATCATTAGAAATAGAAACGAGGGTTTAAGATTGTATATTCAAATTCAGAATAGACAAACAATTACTAATTACTGTAATTAGCATAGATTGTCTCATAGTTGAATTAACTATACTTGAGTGTTTTTTCTTTAATTTCAATCTGAAAGTTTTCATATGCTTGAAGATTTTTAAAAAGTAAAAGATTGAGACGTTCATTTTAGAAAAAAAAAGGTAGCATGCTCTAAAATTGAAAATCAGCTATCTTTCGCTTTTCTTTGTCACTTTAAGCCAGCAAAGTTAATGGGGAGGGCCTCCTCTTTGTTCGTCTCAAATTTTAGGCATCTCAAGAAACCGAAAACAAAATCGAATAAACTAAAAAGAGCCCATGAAATAGCAAAAGATGCATAGATTTGGTTTAGATTTTCACTAATAAATAAATGAACTAAGTTATTCTTTATCACACTTTTCCACGCCAAGTATTTTTGAAGTTCAAACCCTTATTGCTCTATAGTTTCTTACAACGTTTTTTTTTTTTTGAAACCTTTTCAAGTTTCTTACAACGTTTCACCTTATGAATATAAATTTGTATTCCCTTCGACTTATTTTGTTAATTTAAACAGCATTAATATACTCTCATTGATAGAAAAACTATTTTAGGTCTTAGTTGAGAAAATATATAGGTCATTAGAACAACTAAATATTGGATGAGATATGAATGCTTGAATAACTATTTCTTCCAATTTTATATTTACATGAGAGTGAAACCAACCAAGAATATCTATTATCTTAAATGCTTTATAGATAATACTCATTTCAGATGTTGGTTTATTGAACAACCATAAATTCCCTCATCGAAACTCATACTATCCACAAACCATACATAGAAAGACGTCGATCGGTATTTTCACTTTTTTCTGCAATTGTCAACTATGATTATAAAATTATAGTAGTGAATTAGTGAATATATTTGAATTAGATCTTCTAGCCCACAAAATGAATGAACCATTGTACAACTTTGAGTTTAGTTTATGGTTTTTCTTACACAGAAATAGTTTCTCTTTAGATCATATTCCTTGGTATTAATTTGCTGCCGTGGCCCTTAGTTTATCTTATTAATCTGATGATGCGTCTTTTCAGAGAAAAATAGAAATAAAATTTTAGGAAAGTGGGAAAAATCCGTAAAGGGTAGTTTACGAAATAATTCGATAATAATTGGAGATTGGCATGTACATATATATACTATCCTTTTGCAGGTTCATGGTGTGAAAATTTCGAGGAGTTTTAGCTGTTGAAACATTGGGTACAGAAATAGAATCCTTGATAGAGAAGTTATTAATAGTATCTTCTAAAACAACAAAAAACAAAAAGAGCAGCACAATTACCAAAGATTCTAGTTACTTTGGTTTGTACTAATTTAGTCGGTGGACAGAGACAATGCATGGCCTCAATCTGATGGATTAGATTTTGATTTTTAGTTAATTGGAACATAAAACGTTAGAATGACATAAAGGTACGATGTTTATCTCATAATATAGGGTAATTATATGATTTATAGTTAGTAGGTAAATTCCACCGAACTAAAACAAAAATTGATTCATGCATTCGACCAAAATGATAACACAGTTGGAATTTAATTGAAAACTACTATTTGATATTTTTTTTATTCGGAAGTAAATCCGCATCCAAAAATATTCGATCTCTGGTTTAGATTTAATGAATCAAATATTATTATATTGGAGAGGAACCACTCCACTACAACCTCTTAATAAAATAATATTTAATAATTTTTTAGTTAAATAATATTTGATATTAACAACATAAAATGATATTGTGTTTGTTTTTCTTTTTCTATTTTACGATTTCTAAGATATTACTGAAATGCTTTCAATGTTTTTTTTTTGTTGGTATTCTAATTTAGAGAAGATTTTAAATGATATGATAAATATAAATATGATATGTTCGCCTTCGACTGTTTGGACATGTTAATCACGTAAACAATATAAATTTTTCTAAAAAAATTGAATGTAAACAATATACTGAAATAGTTGTACCACAATCAACTTGTCGTAGATAGTGTTTTTGTTCTCGGACAAAGGTAAGACTTAGCTAGTGCTGGATGACAACAATTTTTTTCTTACAACTAAAAAATTAATGATCTCATCCAGTCAACTAAAGCGATGATGAAACCTAATTCAAATCATCCTAATGACCAAGATTCTGATGGACTATTTGACAATGTCTATATATATGAAACCTAATTCAAATAATCATAATAATTGGGAGATAAAAAGAAAAAGAAATTAAATTGAAAAGATGTAGAGAAGGTAAAAAGAAGGCAAGAGGCACTAATCGTTAATATTTATATTTTTCTCCATTAAAGAAAAAGCGATGATGTGTGTTCTCATCTTTTGTGAAAGCTTATATATTGCTTTTGCTTTTTTCAAAAGCAAAAGACTCATCCAAAAAAAAAAAAAAAACTAAAGCTCGATTCAAAAGACGAAGAATGCATTGGATACTGAAGCTTCTTTTTCACTTTTCTTTAAAATTTTCAATTATGATTTTCACAATTTAGTCTATTCAAAAAAAAAAAAAAAACTGAACGCTTGAAATGATGATTATCCTCTTTACTTATTAATCCACTCACTATAAGCAGCAGCAAGTCCAGGATATAGTGAGCCCCCAAAAAAATAAAAACAGTAAAGCATGATGATGTCTAATGATGATGATCTCCTTCGATCGATTTCTCTAGGGTTTTGCAATTTCTTCGAAGACCCTTCTTCTCTTTCACTTCTCTGAACATCAGATTCGTGTCGGATAGACTTTCTTTTTTTTTTTCTTTTTTTTTTTCAGATGTTACAATGGCAGACAATATCTTCACTCTCTTCCTAATCTTGTCTTCAATCTCTCTGTTTTTCTCTCCTCTCCTCTGTTCTCCTTCAGTTTCACCTCTTAATCTCTCACTAATTAGACAAGCTAGAGTCCTTGTCTCTCTAAAGCAAAGCTTTGATTCCTATGATCCTTCTCTTGATTCATGGAACATTCCAAATTTCAGCTCTCTCTGTTCTTGGACTGGTGTTTCTTGTGACAACTTGAATCAGTCCATAACTCGTCTCGACATCTCAAATCTCAATATTTCCGGCACTCTCTCGCCGGAAATATCCCGTCTTGGTGCCTCTCTCATTTATCTCTCGGTCGCTTCAAACAGTTTCTCCGGCGAGATTCCCAAAGAGATCCACAAGCTCTCGAGCCTCGAGTACTTGAACATCTCAAACAACGCCTTTGAAGCAGAGCTTGAGCCACTTGCGTTCGGTGAAATGACTCAGCTCGTGACTCTCGACGCGTACAACAACAACTTCAACGGATCGCTTCCTCTGTCTGTAACCAAACTCACTCGACTCGATTACTTAGATCTCGGAGGAAACTACTTTGACGGCGAGATCCCTAGAAGCTACGGAGGTTTCTTGCGTCTCAAGTATCTGTCTTTATCTGGAAATGATCTTAGTGGGAGAATCCCTAACGGGCTAGGGAACATCACCACTCTGGAAAAACTTTACTTAGGTTACTACAACGATTTCCAGAGCGAGATACCTGCGGATTTCGGGAAATTGATCAATCTTGTTCATTTGGATTTAGCGAATTGCAGCTTGAAAGGATCAATTCCTGGAGAATTAGGTAATCTCAAGAACTTGGAGATTCTGTTTCTTCAGACCAATGAGCTTACAGGCTCTGTTCCTCGAGAGCTAGGGAACATGACAAGCCTCAAGACTCTAGATCTCTCCAACAACTTCCTTGAAGGAGAGATTCCTCTGGAGCTATCTGGACTTCAAAAGCTTCAATTGTTCAACCTCTTCTTCAACAAATTACACGGCGAGATCCCTGAGTTCGTATCTCAGCTTCCTGATCTGGAAATTCTCAAGCTTTGGCACAACAATTTCACCGGAAAGATTCCTGCGAGACTCGGATCAAACGGGAAGCTGATCGAGATCGATTTGTCTACAAACAAGCTCACAGGCTTGATCCCTGAGTCACTCTGTTTTGGAAGAAGACTAAAGATACTCATTCTCTTCAACAACTTCTTGTTTGGTCCTCTCCCTGAAGATCTTGGCCAATGCGAGCCTCTCTGGAGATTCCGTCTCGGTCAGAACTTTCTGACAGGTAAATTACCAAAGGGTTTGATTTATTTGCCAAATGTGTCTCTTCTCGAGCTTCAAAACAACTTCTTGACCGGAGAAATTCCTGAGGAAGACGCGGGAAATGAGCGGTTATCGAGTCTCACTCAGATCAATCTGTCCAACAATCGGTTAACCGGTCCGATTCCCGGTTCAATCAGAAACCTCAAAAGCCTTCAGATTCTTCTTCTTGGCGCAAACAGGTTAACGGGGCAGATCCCACGTGAAATCGGAAGTTTGAAGAGTCTTCTCAAGATTGACATGAGCAGAAACAACTTCTCAGGCAAGTTTCCTCCTGAGTTTGGTGAATGTCAGTCATTGACGTACTTGGATTTGAGTCATAACCAGATCTCCGGTCAGCTTCCGGTTCAGATTTCGCAGATTCGGATTCTAATCTATCTGAATGTTTCTTGGAATTCATTAAACCAAAGCCTCCCTGTGGAACTTGGATACATGAAGAGCTTAACATCGGCAGATTTCTCACACAACAACTTCTCCGGTTCAGTACCAACTTTAGGGCAATTCTTTTACTTCAACAACACGTCATTCCTCGGAAACCCTTTTCTCTGCGGATACTCTTCCAACCCTTGCAACGGTTCCCAAAACCAATCTCAATCTCAGCTTCTTAACCGGAAAAATGCTAATTCCCACGGCGAAATCTCTGCGAAATTCAAGCTGTTATTCGGGTTAGGCCTGCTAGGGTTCTTCTTGGTGTTCGTTGTTTTAGCTGTGGTCAAGAATCGGAGAATGAGAATGAATCACTCGAATATATGGAAGCTCATTGGGTTTCAAAAGCTTGGTTTCAGAAGCGAGCACATTTTGGAATGCGTTAAAGAGAACAATGTGATCGGTAGAGGCGGTGCAGGGATTGTCTACAAAGGCGTAATGCCAAACGGAGAAGAAGTTGCGGTCAAGAAGCTCTTAACAATAAGCAAAGGATCATCTCACGACAACGGTTTATCCGCAGAGATTCAGACATTAGGTAGAATCAGACACAGAAACATTGTGAGATTGCTAGCTTTTTGTTCAAACAAAGACGTGAATCTGCTTGTTTACGAGTATATGCCTAATGGTAGTCTCGGAGAAGTCTTGCACGGGAAAGCTGGAGTGTTTTTGAAATGGGAAACGCGTTTGCAAATAGCGTTGGAAGCGGCTAAAGGATTGTGTTATCTTCATCATGATTGCTCCCCGCTTATAATCCACCGCGATGTGAAGTCAAACAACATCTTGTTGGGTCCTGAGTTTGAAGCTCATGTAGCTGATTTTGGGCTCGCTAAGTTTATGATGCAAGATAATGGAGCTTCAGAGTGTATGTCCTCAATCGCAGGCTCGTACGGCTACATTGCTCCAGGTATATTGACTGATCTCCAATACTCGTTTCTTGCATTACACGTAATCTTCAAAAGGGTGGGCATTTTAGGTCTTCCTTTGTAGTATGGTTTCTAGATAATTTGACCACATTTATCAGTGTCTTAAAAAAACTTTGGTTTAGCTAGATAGATTAAATTCCGTATTCCTAATCCGATTTTTTCAACACAGAATACGCATATACATTGAGGATAGACGAGAAGAGCGATGTGTACAGCTTTGGAGTAGTGCTATTGGAGCTAATAACGGGTCGAAAACCAGTAGATAAATTTGGAGAAGAAGGGATAGACATTGTGCAATGGTCAAAGATTCAGACAAATTGTAACAGACAAGGTGTGGTGAAGATCATTGACCAGAGATTGAGCAATGTCCCTTTAGGAGAAGCTATGGAACTCTTCTTTGTGGCAATGCTTTGTGTTCAAGAACATAGTGTTGAGAGACCGACCATGAGAGAGGTTGTCCAGATGATTTCTCAGGCTAAACAACCCAATACTTTCTGAATCGAGTAATAATATTATATAAATGAAATATTTTTGTTATGTTGTATGTGTTTTATAGAGTTTTTTTTTGTTTTGTTTTAGAAATGTAATGATGATATGAGTTTATATTAAGATTGAGGGGGCAAAGAAAAGGGGGTTAGGATTATATCTTCGTGGCGCAACATATCCGTTCATGCAGAACTTTATTTAATAAAATCAATGTGAGAGATTAATCCACATCTCTTATAGATCAAGTGATTTCAAAAAATTGTGAATGGTGATGGTGGAAATGGGGTTGCTGTTGATTGTATCAGAATTCACACAAATCAACATTTTGTCTAATAGCTTTATAAGTACACATTCTTTTTGTTACATTCAATAATATAACTTTTCAACCCCCAAAAAACAATTACAGTATAACAATTAAATCAGATACAAATATGTTCTCAAATGTTAAATTTCGATATGCATATCGAATATCATATATTCCCTCCGTTTCACAAAGAGTGTCGTTTTAAGGTTTTATTTTTGTTTCATAAAGAGTGTCGTTTGATATTTTCAATGCAAAATTTTAAACAATATTCCAGCTTTAACCCTATTAATTTAATGTACTTATTAGATAAAACAAGTTATTTAATGTATTAATAAGGGATAAAATTGTACTTTTAATAATTTTCTTAATATGTGTGAAAAATGTCAGAATAACACTCTTTATGAAACGGAAGGAGTATGTGTAAAATATTTGAATCGAAAAAGAAGTTTGAATCCAATAAGACGCACAACAAAGAAGTTTGATTACAAGTATTTTGATTTAACTTTTTCTATTTTTTTCATACCCAAATACTCACCTTTAAAAGATTTTATACCCAGTCAAATCAAGCTGGAAATTTCTAAATATTTATAAATTTCTAATATAATTAATAGGGATTAATTTTTGAGAGAACAGTACAAATTTTTTTTACTTTAAAAAAACCCAACAAAAAAATATTAAAACATAAACTTAAATAAAAGAAAACAGATAAATTAAACATAAAAGATTTAAAAACCAAACTTCTCCATATAATCAGAGGAACTAGGCACACAGTTGTTTTCAATTTTGTTGTTGTTCTTGTTCATGTGATCAATGTCCGATGATTCTCTACTTCCACTAATTCCAGCATTATGATTTATATTCATAATATTATTGTTGAAGTTCTGGTTCTGCTTGTTTTGATCCTCTTGATTTATGCGATAACTGTAAAAGTTACCATCAATTGGTTGGTTTATCCAAGGATTACCAATCAAAGCATTAGATCCAACATCATAGTAATCTTGATTCACTGGTGGAACACTTCGAATTGGAAGCACCATATCACCATGAATTTCAGGCAAAAAATCAAAATGGTTCCCAACAGCAACAACAGTAGAAGAAGAAGGACCAAGAGTTCCAACAAAGTTGTTGGTTTCTTGAACATTTAAGAAAGGTTGGTTGTGATTAACTTGTTGGATCTCAACAGAAACTATCTGAGAAACAGAAGGTTGATCTATCTTTGGACGCTTGGTTTTAAGTCCATGTCCACCAATCGATATGTCCCTTAACGTTCCACCATGAGTCCAGTGTCGGCGACAATTCTTGCAGATGTAGCGCGGTTGAGATACACTATAGTTGTTGTAATAACAGAACTTAGTGTTGTCTGAGTTACACCTTGGACATACTCGTGGTGGAGGCTTCTCTTCAGTCACCTGATTGTCTCCTATCACAAAAATATTCGAGTTAGCCATTTTTCTAGAGAGCTAATTAGTTTTTTTTATGGTTATTATATTTTTTAATGATGTGAGGGTATCTTCTTATATAGGCTCTTGGAAAGTGGAAATTGAAGAAGAGATAAGTTTCGGATCTAGAGAATGAGTTTATGAATGAAACGTGTCAAAGATTGTATATTAATAAGATCTGAAGATTAATCTTCACATTATGAACTTTAGGCTAAGCTTAGTCAATTACCTAGTCTTTTTTACTTTATTGGATGTATATGAAAAATAGAGAATCAAGAAGATATGATTAAATGAGCCAAATCATATATTCAAAAGCAAAATCTAAAGAGATTTGAGAATATAAAGCCAATTTTAGGCAAAAAAAAAATATATATTGTGTGTGTTTAACTATGAAAACATATGAGAAAACACGTACGCATGTATAATAATATTGTTTTTTTACAATTTTTTTAATGAGATTTGCCTATAATCTAAATTGATACAAATGGTGAAAGCTAAAAGGATGTAGAAGATTACAATACCCAATATTAAGAAAACTATAAACTCAACCACAAAGGAAAATAACATATTTCTAAAATAGACAAAGCACATAAATACTTTTTAGAAAAACTAGAGATTGAGTAGTGATTTATTAAGAGAGAGGGAGATAATGTGCTGAGCACATGTGTTACTAAATTACCAATAATGAGAAGCAATACTAATATCAGCACCAATATCAAAATCAAAAAATGACAAGAGACTCAACCAAAACAAGAAATTTTTGACCAAATTCTTATTTTCTTTCTAATTATTTGCTCTTAAGTTTAGCTATCTTTTCTAACTATTTTCTACTGTCAAATACAACAAAAATTTGATGTAAACAAAAGTCTTATAAAATAAATTGTATAATCAATTCAAAAACAAATTAAAGAAACATTTGTATATGCGTAAGTATATATGTTTACAAGTGTTTTTTGTGTTACATATGAAAAATATATAACATAAAAACTATATGTGTATGGTTTGTAGCGGTGAAAGATAATGCATGAGTACATAATACTACTAATCCAAAAGAGACAGGAAACTCAACCATATAGGAAAATTTATGTATTAAGTATTCTATCTTCCATAAATCTTATTTTTAGGGATTTAAACAATTTTCTTCCTAGTCATATTAGATATCATAGTATTTAGCTACCAAAATAAAAAGCAAAAAAGTCTATATTTGAAAGGTTCCGTACCAGAATATAATAATTGTTGTTCTTTACCCAACTAAATTTGAATTGTTTAAAAAGTAAAAATTCAAAGCTTAAATGCTCAAAACGGTCAACAATTATTTCTAACCGATAAGAAACTCAAGTTGTTTACTGATGAGATGAGATAAAAGGCAAATAAGCATTATTGTCGAAACAAATAAAATAATCACACACGAACAATAAATCTTCCACAGTTATTTACCATTTAGCAAAAAAAAAAGAGTGGTTTACACAATTGGGCACTTATTGAGTTATAAATTACAGATTTTGGCACTTTCGTTTGAAGTGGCTTTTTCTTATAACATATATGTGTAAAAAACCATTTTAGTCCTTATGTGTAAAAATGTATATATTAAACCAGTTTCTAAACCGATCGGTTAAACATTCTTTTCCTTCTCTCTTTAATTCTTTTTTCTCTCCTTCATTCATAGACATTTCTTTTATTTCAACGAAGCAGTTTTTTTTCTCTCTCTTTTTCTCCTTTGCTCTTTCTCTCTCTCTCTTTTCTCTCCTTCCCTCACTCTCAAATCTGCTTAAAAAAATTTATGCACATGCTGGTGAAGCTTGTTCTCAGATGCTGGTGAAGAATTTGGATACAGAGTTGCACTTGGATCTCGTGGTCGTGCAACCATCGTCTCTGGAACTAGAATCGCATGTGGTTATGGCAGCTGTGTATGAAGATAAGAAGGAGAACAAACAGTATAAAAAATAATTTATATGGACAAGTACACAAAATTAGTTAGTGGACGCGTACACATAACTCTCTTTCCTTGTAGATATTTTTTGGTGGACATATCCTTTGAGTGTAATGTTATCTATGTGCAGTAGTTTCTTTCATCAAAAAATGTTTGAATATAGTTGCCTCAAATTAAATTAGTGTGGATATTTCTATATGGACATATTATCGTGTACGCGTCGTACTAGTTATTTTAAATATCTTCGCTCAAAAACAAAGAGTTTGTTTGCTATGTACACGTCCATAAATAATAAAATTAATTAAATTGTGTGTACAATATAATAAAATTAATAAAATTGTAAAGAGATTACAATTGATAATATTTTAGTGAGTTGATTTTTGACTAATGTGGACATATCCATATAGATATAATTAAATGTCCATGACAATTGGTTTATATTCTCTCGACTACCTTTTATATATTCACAACTTCAATATTGAAAATACTATAGCACTAACAATTAGTCTAAATAAACATATCCATAAATCATAATATTTAAGAATAATCCTACGCTAGTATGCCCTATTCCAATAAACCTTATACATATTCAAGTATTGTACACATATATGTATCCATAGGGTAGATTCATATGGTAGACTTTTATATGGCAATCATGTGGACATGGCCATGTTGTTTTGCCGTGTGGACGCCACATGGTAGATTTATATTGTTGGTTTTTATATTTTTTTAGTTATTTTGAGTATCTTTTCTTAGAATCAAAGTTTGTTTGTCATGTACATGTCCATAAATTATTTAATAATAATAAACTTAATTAAATTGCGAGTACAAAATCATCAAATTAATTAAATTGTAAAGAAATTACGATTGATAATATCAAAAGAGTCGATTTTCGACCGATGTGGACAGGTCTAGAAAGGTCTGTATAGACATAATACATGTTCATTTGCAGACTCTTATATATGGAAACTGTGTGGACATGGCCACGTTCTTTTTGTTTGTTGTAAGTTGATAAAATCATAGAAAGTTAATTTGAGACCATATGAACATAATTAAAGAGACGTACATAGCAAGTTAATTTCCGTATATGTATTCAAGACATGTCGACTACAAAGATTTACATATGCATCAATAAAAATCGCAAGTTAAAGTGTCCAAACAAACATATTCGTATGTATGTCCCTAAGAATGAGTAACATATCCTCGTTAAACATCCACATGTATCAATCCAAGATGAGCATGATTGGACAAGATTAAAATGGACAAGATCACATGGATAAGATAACATGGACATGATTTGAACATCACGATCTCACCTGCCTTGATAGATCCTGAGAGTCGTGGCTAAGACAAAAGCGACAATAGGGGATATGGTGTAAAGAGGATGAGAGATGCAAAGCTTTGTGCCCATGTCCACGTGGATACACCCATATTGATATAAAACATAAAATGCATTATGTTGATCTGTGTGGATACATCCATAAACTTTATGTCCATCGTTGGAGGAAGCAGAATTGGTCGAGGGGTCATCACTTATGGATAAATAGAGAGCGGTGCAAAGCTTTGTGTCCATGTCCACATGAATACACATATTGATCAAGGTGCGAATCCGGACAAACCTTTGGCTGTGGCAATCGGGAGACCAACATATGATGGTGGAAAGTAGCTGCAAGCTCACCGAGAGTTTGGGAGCTTTGTCAAGAACTGTAGACCGGATCTATAAGAAATGAAGATGCAAATGGAGAACATCCACACCGCTGCGTCCATACCACTGCGTTCACACCGCTACATCCACATCGCTGCATCCACACTATAATATAGTCCATTGAAAGTATATATAGAGATGAACAAAATAGAGATCGTATATGTGTACAAGTGGACATGGACATGTCGCTAGCCAAAACAAAACAGAAAAACAGATCTAAGAAAAAACAACTTAGATTCAAAAAAAAAAAAACAGAAACTAGGTATAGATTAATTCCATGGGTAGGCTTGTTTTAATCATGATACCTGTAAATATAGATAAAAGAAATATATTATTTACTTATACTAATCATAAAAAGAGATGAAGATTCAGCTTAAAGAAGAGAACAAGGGGGAGAAGAGAAAGAAAAGTGAACAGAGAGAGAAAAAGAAGAAGAAAGTAGCAGAGGTTGGTGAATAACAGATTCGGGCTAAGAAATACATTTGAATTTTCTGGTGACTCAAAGATAACTCAGATCTGGTTTTACTTCTTTTTGAGTTTGGAGATGTTGGTGAAAAAGATGACAGAAAAATGAAAGTAATAGAGGAAAGAAGAAAAGAAGAAGAAGATAAAAGAAGGAAGAAAGAAGAAGACAAATGGCTTTGGTTTAAAATGAGTTAAGGAAATCATATCATAATAGGTTTATAAAAATCGGTTTATTCATTTACAAATAAACCAAAGGAGTATTTTGTATTTTCACAAAAATTTTCAAGTAGAAAGTGCTACTAAAAACAAAAGTGTCATAAAATGTAAATATAAACTGAAAAAGTGTCACTATGTGTTATTATAAAAAATATATATATATATAATTCACTACCACAAAGCATTGTCGGTCATATGATTAATTTGAAACACTATGTGGTTGATGCTACAATTGTATTCAATTTTTATCTGTCGGTTTTGAATCGAGCCAAGCTAACTGAATTGATTCGGTCCGGGTCCAAACTTTTTGGTTCGGTTAAACAATATTTGAGATTATTAAATATGATTAGATTAAAGTATTAAACTGACTAGAGCAAAATCGAACAGTCGAAGAATTTTCCTCTCCGCCTAGAAAATTTTGGAGCTCCCCAGCTGTGAACAAAGGTCGATTGATTCTTGCCACTTGAAATTGGTCCTGAGTTCTTAAGAATTCCTCAAAGGTTCGTTAATTATCTTCGCTATCTATTGTGCTATCCATCTTGGAACCCTAATTGATCTCTTCGATTTTTTTCATTCTATAGTTGAGATTCGTTTTAATTGTGATTTTCGTTTAGGTTTTATAAAGGAATGAAGCATTCGAAGGATCCATTCGAAGCAGCAATTGAGGAGGAGCAAGAGGAATCGCCGCCGGAATCACCCGTTAGTGGCGGCGGAGGCGGAGGCGGAGGAGATGGTAGTGACGAGGGTCGAATTGAAATCGACCAGACTCCGGAAGAGGATGAGAGAGATGTGGGTGTTCGCCGTCAGATGAAGAAGCCTAAAACCTCCGTTGTTTCTGAAGCTAAGAACAAAGATGACGACGAAGAAGAAGAGGAAGAGAATATGGAAGCTGAGCTAACCAAATACCCAACCACTGCTGATCCTGCTAAGATGGCTAAAATGCAGTAAGTATTTTTTTTTGGTTTTCAATTTTCTTCCTGTTTTCTTTATCAGCTTACTAAAAATCTGAGCTTGGTGATTGTTTCTTTGTTGAATTCTTCAGGATCATTTTATCGCAGTTCACTGAGGATCAGATGAGCAGATATGAATCTTTCAGGAGATCTGCTTTGCAAAAAGGAAACATGAGGAAGGTAATGTACATTTGATTTGTGTTTTGAACACAAGTTTCTTTTCTTTTTTTTTGCTTCATTGAAACAAGATTCAAGAACCATTAGCTTTGTTTGTGTTTTTCTTTGAATGCAGTTGTTACAGGGAGTCATAGGGAGTCAGAAGATTAGTATGCCAATAACAATCGTTACCTGTGGTATCGCAAAGATGTTTGTTGGTGAACTCGTGGAAACAGGTAAGACTAGCGACATTTTTTTTCAATTATATACGGTGCCAACATTTGAATCGGTGAAGAAGCTAAACTCGCTTGATGGAACAATTGGTTTTGCAGCTCGAGTTGTAATGGGGGAAAGGAAAGAATCAGGACCTATCAGACCTTGCCATATCAGAGAGTCCTATCGAAGACTAAAGCTCGAAGGAAAAGTGCCTAAAAGATCTGTTCCACGCCTTTTCCGCTAAGTCAGAACTCGAGATAAAAAAGAGAGCTTCTCTTACCCCAAAGACTCAAGCTGGCGATGTTTTACTGTCATAAGTAGAATTGTGGAATATGTTTGTTCTTCAGTGTTTGAACTTTGTGACAACTCTCTCTTTGAATACAAGCCTTTTGCTCATAACTGCTCATCTGGTTTTCTGTTGTACGTAATCTGGAATCCAATAAAATCATTTTGGTCTTCGTTTTGAGTTGTAATAATACCGGTTTACTTGGTTAGGTTTGGCTAACAAATATTGGTTTCTTTCTGGTTAATAAACAAATTTTGATTCGATTTTGGATTAAACATCTCGTTTTTTTAATTAATCGAATCTTGCAAGAAGAATTTCGGTGTACATATGTTTCTTGGGCGTAATTGTAAAGCGTCACTATCAAAATTGGTTCTAGTGTCAAATTGGTACGGAGACGTTTTTTTATCACAAGTTGCTCTGGCTGCGAAAGAGTCTAACTAGTGGGCCTTGTGATGGGCCGGATTATGTAACGTAAGGTGTGAAGGAAAAGAACTATGGGGAGTGAATCGGAAGTCTAGAGAAATTTGAAGGACTCGATTGGGAAAATAAAAAGAATAAAAGAAGTTTCGCCACAATAACGCACCCACTATCTTTCTCCTTCCCTTCCGCCTTCTTCTTCCTCCTCCTCATCACTGTTAACGCAGAGCCTCCGTTTCTTCTCTTCTTCTTATTCTTCCTCTCTCTTTCTCTCTCTATACATAGATATTTTCGTCATCGTTTCTTTTCATTTTCTTTCCTTGCTTCTCTGGTGATCGGCACGAGAAAGTGGAAGCACGAGGAGGCTGTGTTTCAATCGGGAAAAAGTTTGGTGTGGAGAAAATTAAACGAATCCTAGATTTTTGAAAATAATCACAGATCGGGAATCGGAAAACATACCATTGCAAAATTCGAATCGAGTTTTCACTTGGGTATAATGATGAGGTTTCTCTCTTCTCTTCTCCCTCTTCTTCCTCCTCTTCCTATTCTTCTTCGTCTTCTCCGTTTTACTTTTTGTTTGCCTCTCTGAGCTTTTCCATTTTCCGGATACGCTGACCATCGGAATTTTCCACTGATTTGGGTTTTTCTCTTCATTCTTCCTTTTCTGGATTTTGATTTGTTTTTTCGAATTTCTAATGGTTTCTATGGATCTGGGTTTGATTTGAAAAAGAAAAACTATCAACGGTGTTTATAACTCTAATGTCAAAATAGTCTCCTTCTCCGGATTTCATCTTCGTTAGATGCAGAAGTTTTCAATTTTGATCACAAAAATTGAATCCACCAACCAGATTATGATTTTCTGGGCTTTCGAGCACCAAAAGATCTTCAACAAAAAAAATCACTTAGAGCTTCTGCATTAGCTACTATAAAACTCAGAAGAATTTGAGAAATTCCTCTTCACCAAATCGCATAGAACACAGACGCATTTTGTTGATGCTTGATCTGATTTTTGTTTTGATTAGGTATCAGAGAGTAAGCCCAGATTGTCTTCCCCTCACAAACGGAGGCAAAAAGCCGAACTTGAGACCTTCACCTTCAAGAGCATCAAACGAAGTCGCCAGAACAGAATTCAACGGCGGATCATGCACAACCACCACCACAAGCTCATCCTTAGACGGAGTCCCCAAAGGATTCCGATTCAGATCCACCCAGCAGCAAGATCCTAGCCCTAGCCGTCGCGGCGGAGGAGATGTGCTGTTGCAGTGGGGACAGCGAAAGCGATCGAGAATCTCGAGAGCCGAGATCCGATCAACAACCGCCGCCGCCGATGATTCTTCGTCTTCTTCAGGACAAGGTAAGATGCAATCGAGCAAGAGTTTGAGAAGATCGGTAAATCCGTCTATGCCACCGCCGGCACCACCTCCGCCGGTTTTCTCTGGCCGGAGTGCTAAAGTTAGAAACGGTTTCGTCGACGGCAAGGAATTCTTGCTTTCCAGGTTTAGCTCAAATCTTCTTCTTAATTTCTCTCACTCCATTATATTTCCTATTTTGATAGATATTTTTTACCGTAAATGTAAGAACAGATTTGATTTGTCTTTTTTTTTTTACAGTATTGTTTACTTTAAAAAATTTAGATATTGTTTACTGTAAAGTTAAATTTCTCTGATCGTGACTTTATATGTTCCTCTTTTGTTCATCCATGTTATGTGTTAAAAATACTGTTTCCTATTTTATTTGTTTTTATTGCTATTTTAGAATTCCGGGTTTGTTTTTTTTTTTTTGGTTATATGATTTTTGAGATCCAAACGCTTGGTTAAAGCATTTACAAAAAAGATGGTGATCCAAAACTCTTTTTTAGGGAGTTACGGTAATACCCTTGGTAACACACAGAAACAGAGTTTATGTCTTTTGCCTTTCCCCAAGTCTCTGTTTCTAGGTTTTTCTCTTGTTAAGATTTTTCAACTTAAATCTTTGATTGTTATTTTTTCTGAAATACAAGCTCTCAAAATTTCGTTGCCTTTCTTTGACCCAATCTTCAAATATGGCTTCGTGCTTGAAATCACAATATTAATCGATTTTAGATTTCTTCTTATTTTCTGTTTGGTCCCTCATTCCCTATTAGATAAAAATCTCTTTTAACTTTTTTTTTTGTCTGCGTTTTGATTCTGATTCTTTAAAAATATGTAATGGGTACTGCTAGTTTCTTTTTCTAATTTTCGTCCCTAGAAGAAGAAAAAAAAAAAAAATCGTCATTTCATTTTACTCTTTCAAAGTCTAGAACTTTTTGCTTTATTAAAAAGAAACAAAATCACCTGTGGATTTAAGCTGTTCATCATCATCATCATGCCCAGGAATCTAGAAGATCGATCAGCCAACGGATCACCATCAAGGAACACCAACGGGCGTATGGTGTCCAGATCGGCCGTCTCTAAGCGATCTCCACCGTCTCCTGACCAAATCGAGAAGAGATCAAGCATCAGAGATCATCATCATCATAACCAGAGACAAAACGGGTTCGATCATAACCATCTACAACAGCATCAGAGAGTGAACAGATCAGAATCAACGGCTCAGGCTCATCCGGAGCTGGAGAGAGACAATAACAGTGGAGAGAGAGAGAAAGCAACACATGTGGAAGTGGTAGAGTGGCCAAGGATCTACATTGCCTTGTCTAGGAAAGAAAAGGAAGAAGATTTCTTGGTAATGAAGGGAACAAAGCTTCCTCATCGACCCAGGAAACGAGCTAAGAACATTGATAAATCCCTCCAGGTAGATTCATTAATTAAAAACAAAAAATCCAAAGTCTTTCATTTTTATCTGGACAGTAAAAAAAAGAGAAAACTGAAAGTTTGTTAATCGGTGTGTTGTGGACAGTATTGTTTTCCAGGGATGTGGTTATCAGATTTGACTAAGAACCGTTATGAAGTTAGGGAGAAGAAAAATGTGAAGAAGGTAATTAACTTTACTAAACCTTTCTTACTTCTTTGATAATGACAAAAGAGACTTAATACAAGTTAAGATTATAGTAGAAGAACAGATGATGGAATGTGTTTGGGTCTAGTGTCTATATAATATTACATAATATTTTTATGTGGCAGAGAAGGTGGTGTGTTGTAACTTGTAAACAAAATTGGGTGGACCTTATTATTAATAAATAACATGATATGTATTTTAATATGAAGAAGAAAATGGAAAAGACATGGGACCTACTATTCCTCCTAATGGAGAATAATGGACTGTTTTTTTTAACTCATTTTCTTAAGGAAAAGAGACAAGAACACTAGTTTTTAAAAAATTGTTTTCAAAGTAATATTTGAAATAACATATAGTAAATAACAATAAAAATCACAAGTGGGTTTTACTCGGTTAGTTAAGTTTTTTAAAAACTATTTGATCTTGTGTTTGTTTATGTGATCAAATTGAAAACAGTATGATTAGTTGATTAATACCCGGTTTTGTTGATCGAAAACAAAATACCCGAGTTTTGAATTCTTGATTTCCATTGGATCTTGATTAAGTTTACTGCTAAGGGTGATTAATGTTTTTGTAGGTGTTTATTGTTTCGCTTATGCGGTTTTAAAGTGAAAGCAGACAAATGTAATGATTAATAGAGGTTTAATGGGATGAAATTGAAAAATGTTATGTTGAATTGTATAAATGCAGCAGCAGAAACGGAGAGGATTGAAAGGTATGGAGAATTTGGACACCGACTCTGAGTAAATCCCTTCTTCTTTCTTTACATTCTCTGTGGTTCTTTTCGATTTCTCTTTTGAGAAATATTAAAGAGTGGAAGAAGGACGCATGTGTGGGTTGCTTGTGTTGCGCGCTTGCGAAATGGGCCAACAAGAACCAGCGGATAAGTTACCCTACCTATATTTTTGTTTTCTTTGAATCTTGGTTTATCCTTATTTTTCCTTCTTTTGTATCTTCTTCTTTTTTTCGGTTCGTGTACAAAAAAAGAGGGGTGAAGATGCATCTTCATGAAGAATCATAATTCCCTCTAATTATTAAAAAAAAAAAAAAAGATGCATGGGTTCTCTCACTATTTATGAAATGAAACTTCTTTTGCGTTTTATTTTCTTAGATAAATCAAGTTATTCAAAAATCAATCTTGTAATCGAGAAACACCAATAACAAGTTAAGAAAAATGTTTCTGATTACGTCAAAGATTCTTTGTGATTTGAAGTTTCGAACCTCTTTGACTTTATGTCATTGTCAGACAAGGCATCTCCCTGTCCGGTTCTGGCTCAAACTTGCTTCATTTACATGGTTTATTGCTCGGTTTGAAATTGTAATCAAATGCTGTCTTCCTTTAAACCAGAATATTGAAAAGAAGAAAAAAAACCGAACCGACCTCTTCCTTCTGAGTTCTGTCTTCAGTCTTCCTTTCGTCAATAACCGGTCCAATCGGGTCTGTTCCGGTCCGATTCTTACCGGGTTTTATTTACTTTATCGGCTCTAACATAAACCATCATCGCCTGAGAAACAACCAATCTGAATTTTCCGATGGAAATCTCAGGACGACGAGTGAGAAGATTTAGGATAAGATTCGGAAGAAACCGCCTCGCCGGCACCGACGGCGGCGAAAACAATGACGGTTCCGTCCTCCCTCTGCGACACGGCGGAGATACGGAAAGCGAAGCCTCGTGTTGCTACTGCGATCTCAAGATCTCGATGTTCAACGAACCCATCTCCCGCCTTGGACGGCGATTCTCCGGCGTGATGAAAATCTGGTTCTCAATCGGAGTCGGATTCGGCGTCGCCTCTCTTCTCCTCGTTACCCTCTTCCTTCTCCTTCAATTCCACTCTAACCCACTCTCCAACAGCCTCGCTTCCGCCGTATTCGGATTCTCTCCATCAACGGTGAGCTCGATTACCATAAAAAAATCTCATCTTGAAATTCGAAAAAACAAAAGCTAACTACTTTGACTGTGTGTTTTTGCAGCGTGTATCACTTTCCGGCCTCGTTTACGTATTCGTTTCCACTGTTATTACTGTTTTAGTTCATGAACTTGGCCATGCTCTTGCTGCTGCTAGGTTAGTTTAAAGATCTCACCTTTTTCTCATTCGTAATGCCTTACGCTCTTTCCTTGTGAAATAGAATTGGGTTGATTTTGAAGCTTTACTCTTAGATTATATTAGTTGCTTAATTATAGGCTTCTTCTGATTGAGCGGCAGTGAAGGGATACAGATGGAATACATTGCCGTTTTCATCGCAGCTATATTTCCGGGAGGTCTTGTAGCTTTCGATCATGATCTCTTACAATCACTTCCAAGCTTTAATGCTCTTCGTGTTTACTGTGCTGGTATTTGGCATAATGCTGTGGTTGGTTTAGCTCCTTTCTCTTCTCTTATTGTCTTTCTGTGTGTTTTGCAATAAGAGAGCCCTTGATCTTGATTTTGAATTCCTTTCTGCAGTTCTGTGTACTCTGCGCGTTCGCTTTGTTTCTCTTGCCTGTGATGTTGTCTCCGTTCTACAAGCATGGGGAAAGCCTCGTGGTGCGTTTCTAATGTTATTTCATTAACCTTACCAAATCCCATGTAGAAGCTTTAATACTTCAGCTGCTTTTTGTAGGTTGTGGGAGTGCCTTCTAAGTCGCCGTTGTTTGGTTACTTGTCTCCTGGAGATGCTATCGTGTCCTTGGATGGCATACGCGTCCATAAACCTAGCGAGTGGCTTGAACTGTCAGCGATTTTGGATAAGAAAAACAGCGAAACTCTCAATGCTTCCTTGAATACTGGAGGCTCAAGGAGGTTTCATCACGGGAAGGGTTACTGTGTCCCTATCTCTTTGATTGAAGAAGGGTTCAAGGGGAAAATGGTTGAGCAACAATATGTTTGTCGTGATGATCTCACTCCATTTCTACCAATGCCATGCTCAGATGCAACGCTAAAAGACTTTTCCGTTTGTTTGGATGCAAAGGATATCGTTAAGCTTAGCAAATGTGGTGATGGATGGGTGACAACATCAGACACTGATACTAAAAGTGACTGCGTATGTTCACAGGTGATTATCGTTTGAGAATACCCTCAAAACAGGGATTGTATTGTATATCAATTGACTTTCTATGCATTTGATTATTGATGTTCAGGGTGAGTGGTGTTTACAAGCAATCCAATCTCCAGGTGTTTCATGGACAGAAATCACTTATAGAAGAACCTCATCACACGAGTGTTCTGGACTTGGTCTGGATTTCAATAGCTCGAACTGTCTTGGGACGTTTGTATTTGTCGGTGATCTGATTGCCATGTCACGTTCAGTTCATCTAACCGCATACCAACCTCGTTCGTTATTTAACTTATTTGGAAAATCCTTACCGGATATCCTAGAGAGGAGCTTGACCTGCACATTCCATGTCTCTCTTGCACTAGTCCTTCTGAACAGTTTACCGGTAAGTTCTACTTCCAATCCGGACACTGAATCTCATGTAAATTAAGTTCTTGTTTGCTTGATCTTGATAGTACTTTTTTACTAGGTGTATTATCTTGATGGTGAATCCATTTTAGAGTCTAGTCTCCAGCATCTCACTTGGTTAACCCCAAGAAAGAAGAAGAAAGCACTTCAAGTTTGCCTTTTTGGAGGGAGTCTCCTCTCTCTCCTTGCCTTCCTCAGAATCTTCCTCATCGGTTTACCTCTGAACCGATGGTAAATGCCCGCAATTTTGAATCTCAATTCAACATTTTCTCAAATCTTTACGACACGATTGGTCTTTCATTCGAGGCCAAAAGTAGCTCGAGTGCCTTGAACATATGGAGTGGATGCAAACTGCACTCAGATTTGCGGGTTAACATATACCGGAAAGGAATCATGGAAACTTATGTTGAGATTGGTCATTTTTTATCTCACTCACTGTATGTATTTGTATAGGATCAGGGTAGTTTTAAAATGTTGTTGTAATTTTCTGTTTGTTTTATTTGTGATTTTTGTAGATTTTGATTAAGAACTCAATAATACATTTTAAAGAAAACTAGATTCTAACCCTTGCATCCGCACGGGAATATTTTTTATTGTTTAACGAATTTTGTAATATAATTTGTGTTTTTAAGTTTAGATATAATTATTTTTATAAATATATTTTTTAATAAATGAAAATATTGATTTTTGTGTTTAGATATATATATTTTTATAGTATTAAAATTAATTATGATTATAAAAATATAATTTTAACCCGTCCGCTTATATTAATTCAAAATGAACTATTATAAAAACATAATTCTAAATTTTCCCTTCATATTACTGTATAATATAAATATTTGTTAAAAGTTTGAGATGTATTAACAATATTATTTAGCATTATAATTTTCTAAAATTTAATCAACGAAGGGAGTGTACGACTGGTTTTTCAAACCACATTATAGTGTATGCAATAATTTTTAATTTTTTATGTTTTTATTTTGTATGAAAAATATATTTTCGATATACATGTATAATTCAAGATTAGTGATTTTAGTTACCAAAATATTTTTAACCCGATTTTTTATATATTTTTAGTTCTATGAATTTTAAAAAATATATTTTTAATATTTAAATTATATATTTGAATTTTACCTATTATTTTATTATTAATTTGTAAATAAATCATAATCGTAAATATATTATAGCAACATAAATATCATATCATTTACATCATTATAAATATTTTATATTTCAAATATGACCATTATTTTTCATATGTGAATTATGTTTTTTCAAAAATTCTAGATATTTTTGATAAAAATGTTTAATAGTATATAAAGATTATTTAAATTAGAATCTTTAAATCAAATTCAAATTAATATCTGATTTATTATTTTTAATCAAATCAAATCTAAATTACCCATATTTTTAAGGAACTCTTAAAATATTTGAATTAATAACTAATTTTCGAAATTAAATATAAATAATTATTAAAATTATTTTTAAACACTTAAAAAAAATTAAGGATGTTTAGAAGCAAGTACTAAATGTGCTTCTGTTTTAATATAATAGATGAGCAGAATCGTGAGGGAAATAAACATGATTTTATTTGGTGTAATGTGTGTTATTAGTTTATTTTTGTTATTAATGATTTAATACTATTTTAATGTCTTCTTTTAGTTTAGTTTATATTTAAAATGTTAGTCATTTTATGATTATTGTTAAACATCGAATTATTTTCAAAAAAAAAAAGCGGTATATCTTCCAAAGACTACGAATCTTGCGCTTTCTCTATTATCTGGTGAGAGTCGATTACGATGGAATTTGCGTTCTGATGGCTTATCTATCCTCGGTTTGATCACAAAATCTCAAGCAATCTGGTGAGAATCAAATCGAGTAACAACAGTTCCATTCTTCGTAAATTAGGATCGAATCTTGCGCAGGGGCTTTCTAAATCTGCATTTGCTTGTTACGTAAGACATCTGCTGAGGATTGAATCTTGCGTTCATATCCATCTTGCGTTCATATCCATCTTGCTTTCATATCCATCTTGCGTTTATATCCATCTTGCGCTCATATCCATCTCACGAGAATCAGATTTTTTGCAGATGGCATTGGATATTTCACTTCTAGTTTATCAACATCTCCACTTGAACCAGCCAGTTCTACCAGGTGGCCTTGTGCACCAATTGGATATTTTTGAACACGATCCACCAGAGCTTCACAACCAACTCTGTTCACTAGCTCTCGTTGGCAGTGACTGTAGCACACCAAACGGCTTCTGGAAGAGACTCTCGGGTGAATGGCAAGTAATCAACGATATGGGCGTTGCAATAGGTATTGAGAGGTGGTATAAGTTCGTTTGACGGGCGGGAGTCGAACCAAGACCGAATTACAGGATGAGTGAGTACTGTGTAACAGCAAGGAAAAAGCATTGTCTTTGAGTAATCGAGTAATTTGCTTATTTCTGATATCTATCTCACGAGAATCGAGTAAAAAAATTTACGTGTCTGAATATTACGATCAAATGAAAGGTTTCAATATAACTTTTTTTAAAAATGAGTGAACGAATGAAGGAAATAATCAAAAATTAATTATGTGTTATTAGGTATAACTTCAACAAGTTCAAAATTTGGACATTTTTGCCATTTAATACATACTCCATCTATCTCTAGTTATTAGATATTAGATATTTTAGGTTTTTTAACCCATGTTAAAAAAAATTATTTGCAGTTACATACTCCCTATTTACACTTTCCAGCTCGAATTGTTTTCAGGCATCAAACATACTCCAATTGACACTTTTTTAAAAAAAAAAATTAGAATGAATAAAAGAAGAGAGAGTAATAACTACATTTAAGAAAGAAAAAAAAATAATATCTAACTTCTTTCAAACAAAATATCTAAATTCATGCTTCATTGTAGATGGAGTTAGATGTTGCAGTTTAGGTTCATCCACACCTCTAGTTGAATCATCCACTTCTGCCGAATGGTCTAGTGCATGAAATGAACATTTTTGCCATAATCAACCTGCTTTTGAAGCTCTTCAAGAGCATATGTGTTTTCTAATTAACCCATATATAATCTAGAAAAGGTTTTCCCATAAATGGCCAATGAACAACAACTTGGGCCTTGCAATAGAGATTGAGAGGAGGTACAAATTTGTTTGGAGTGCAGTGGTACCATTTTGTTTCCTCTAGAGCTCATTTGAAAAGACAAATCAAAGATGACTTCACTGGCCAAGCATCCGATAACTGATTCCTCTTATAGTAATGAAACCTCTCAACTCCAAAATTCATAAACTTCACAATCTGGTAAGACAGAACAGAAGAGGACATTCATGACATAATTTCAACAAGTTTTCAAAACTTGGTTATTCTTGCCAATTAAAGTATAGTCCATTTATCTCTATTTTATGTCTTTTTATTACATATATATCTAGTAATTATCATTTTGCTCAAAGTAGAGGCACGAATGAACCGTTTACGTAAACAGAAATGTGTCACATAAATTTTACCGAACATTCTTATCTTTAACATATTGGGTCAAATTTATGAAACCTAAAAAATAATATTCTTATTTTAGGCCCTTATACTCAAATTCACTTGAAAGTGTTGTTGAATAAGTCTAAGTGAAACTATAAGATATTAAGATCTAACAGAAATATTAAGCCCAAATAGAATCGTAAACTCAGGACTCAGAGATCTAAACATAGGGTCTGGAAAATTAGTAGGACACCGGTTTTGTTCTCAAACAGGGGCTCTATAGAACAGATTCTATTCAAGTAATTTCGTAGTTACGAATCTTAGGACAAACTTTGAAGTTTGAGACATTAAAATCTATAAAAATAAAATATTTTGATGCAATTTTCTAATATAATAATCCGGTTTTATTAAATGTTGACCAGCTTTTAATTGATGCTTGATTTTGATATCATTAGATCATATTCTTTAGCAGATTTTCGATTTGATATGCTAACGTTCATTCGGCATATAATGATGAGGCACTGAGGTAAAAAAACCCACGGGTGCTTATATTTTAATTATTCTTTATATTGTGTCCTTTTAGTTTTCTCTATTAACAAAATTTTTGTACACATGCTTTATCAAAAATCATATCATAGTCATGACTATGATTAAAATAACTCGAATTATGAAACACCAACCCGCCAACCTTAGACCACCTCCAATGGTTAAAACCTATTTTAAATATCTAAAACAAATAAATATTAATATTTTAATATAATATAATTATATAATTAAATTTTAATTCTAAAACTAAAAACAAACCAATCAAAAGAAGACACATGTAGAGCCTCTAGCAAATGAAGTTCTTAAATAAGGATTTTAAAGACTTTCTCTCTCTTATTTTCATTTTTTTTCTTTATTTTAATTGTTAAGAGCTTTTCTAAATACTCTTATTGGAGGTGATCTTAAAGGTGTACCAAAATGCTCTAAAGAGCAGATAAGATTCTCACTAGTCACTCCACGGTCCATTATTTTGCGATTATTCTTTTTCTTCTTTTTTTTTTAACATTTCTTATTCTTCTACTTTATTAAGCATATATATATATATATATATTGCAGATTTTAATTAAAAGTATTACAAATCCCCCTCCCTCCTTTCCCCAACCAAAAAATAAATTATATTGAAAAGAAAATGCATAAAAACAATATTAACCCAAAAACCTATAAAATTTTTTTAAATTTTCTTAATATTATATTTGGATAGAAAGCTGACATGGGTATAAAAAACATTTTTTAACATTTTTATATAAGAAATATTATATAAGAAACGTTTCTAAATTTTTTAGTTTCTTTTTTTTTCAGTTTCTTTTGTTGATTATTTTAATCAAAAATATTGTTAAAAAATTTCCTTAAAAACTTGCGTTAATGATGGTCTAAAATATCATGTCTTACCGTATGAATCCAAACATATTATTTATCAATGGATCAATTGATCTGTTGATATAATTTTTTTTTTTTTAATTAAGTCTGTACATAGTTTTTTGTTTTGAGCAGTTATTAATTATGTATGTAGTAGTTGAATGTTTAGTTTATAGTCTATGATATTATGACAAAAGACTGATAATAATTAATAAAGTTACACATACGGTAGTTAAATACTTAAATATGTATATGTTTATAATTATCAATTTATAACAGTAGATAGACCAAATTAATTGACAAATATATATGTATATATATATATAAACAAAAACAAAACACCAAAAGTGATAGAAGTCGACAAAAATAAAGTGATAGAAAACTATGAAAACGTGTCCACGTGAACCAACGAGGAAACGTGGGTAGGCTATTCAAGTTACGTTGGGCTTGCTTCTTAGCCCAAGTCAAGTGGTACTCTAAACGCACCGTGTCATTCATCAATTCGACTCTAATTTATAGTATTGGTTTTGGGGATCAAATCTCATTTGCACGTTATTTAAAGTGTATAAAACAAAAATTTATAAAATGAAAACAACGTTCACTGTGATAATTTTATCATGGTGTTACAATTATGCTCTTTTTTTACGTCGGTGTGCCAATAAATATTAACAAACAATCTTAAGAATTAAGAGAAGACATGTGGGGATATGGCTCGGTCGTTTGGTTGCTTCTACACCGTGCCATGATTCGACCCATGATCAAGACATATATTACGCCTTTGAAAGATTTCCTCGTTCTTCTTCTTTTATATTTCTGTTTTTTCTTTTATAAATTTCTATTAGTTTTTAAGTGATGGTTCAATTAGATCGGCCTACTGGGTCATAGTGCTTTTATTTTTTTCTGTTATCAAGTGTTTCATCTTTTATATAACCTTTCTAGTTCGTTAACATATGTGAAAGTATGGATTTAAAATATATGAAATTTGAGTCAATTTTGAGAAATGATTTCATACGATTATGTTTTGGCTATAATAACGTTTGTTTATTTATATATATATATATATATAGTTTAAAAAGTCAGCAAGTTAAATATAAAGTCACATGTTTTATTCTAAAACTCATATATATATTTACTGAAAACTTCACATACATATATACACCTTCTTTTGTAAAAAATATTCTCTCCATTTCAAAATATAAGTCGTTTTAAGATCAATTTTTTATTCCAATATATAAATCATTCTCTTAATGTAAATATTTGAAAGAAAAAAATTTACTTTTATTCCTAACTTTTTAGCTAATTAATTAGTATAAACATAATAAATAATAGATTAATAAAGGATAAAATTGAAAATTGAATAGTTTTTTTTATCTGTGTACTAAGACTTACAATAACTTATTTGAAATAGATGGAGTAATAAATTGAGAGTCAATTCGTTCAGCATTCTTTATTACTTCAGATTTTTACAAAAGATTTGGTGATTAATAAATTTCACATCTTAACAAAAATGAAAATTTGGGAGTCAATTCTATATCTTTTGCTTTCCATCAAGTAAATAATCAATCGTTGAATAATATCTTGGACGGTTTCACCAAGGTTCAAAATATATTTATTTTTTATTATTGATAGTAAAAGATCATAGATTTGCAGAAATAATATTCAAAACACACGAAGCCTCGTAACATACGTCAGAAGATATACAAACGTGTCGGTGTAATTGGCTTAAAGCTAAGCGACAAAGAGCCAATAGATTCGGGAGCATTACTCATTTCGATTCTTGACAATTACACTGAGAAGACTTCTCTGTGACTCATTAAATCAATATAAAAAAAACTTTACTTTTACTTTTATTATTGTTTTTCATTTTCATCCTAAAGTCTGGTATCTTTTTTTTAAAGAAAGTCCTCCTTTTTCTTTTGGATAATCAAAATTACTGTTTAAATACATTCCATTTTTCTTCCACAAAACATTGTTTTCGATTGCTCGAGGAATTTTAAATCAAACAACTTTTCGGTCGAGGCCAAACGCTTCCCAAACAGGATTCAAACTATGTAGGCTGCACTGTTTAATAGACCTAAGTAACATCATTCAACTATCATACACTTGGTTGGTTCGAATACAAAACCTGACCATTGATAAAATGGTAAAAAAACAAAAATCACAAAACCGGTATTTATGACAAATTTAAACAGTTCAGATCATGTTAAGACAAGTTCTTACCGCTCAATATCGATGCTACTATTTCAGTTTACTACTTAAATCACTAAAATATTACTACATTTTTATTATAATAGCTATTTATTCATTACCACCATCTCTTTTTCTTTTTTAATTTTTGGTTGAATTCGTACCACCATGATCTCTTGTATCAATATCATAGTTGAATTGTATCAATATATTTCACCGTAGCATATTTTTATCCTTAATGAATCACCTTAATTCTCTTTACTGCACTCCTTGTTTTGAATTTTTCAGCATGTTAATCCATTATAGTTTATAATTTAAATATAATATTAAATTCAAAATTACATAAATACAAAACAAATATTAGGTCCAATACATTATGATTTTTATTAAAATCAATAATGAACACAAGCAAGATTTGTCAAAATTTAAACGTAGTTCATTTTTTATAATATTTTTAAAAAGGCTAGACGAACGCTTAAATAGAACTAATCGATCTAGAATTAGATTAACCAGACACCTGATTTTTTGGTTTGATTAAGCTTAGATCACGGTAAAAATATCACAGCCGATTGTTAGAACAAGGACTGCACTACTATTTCTCTTTGTCATTTCGTCAGACCAAACATATTGCCGCGATATAGGAGTTTCAAAATAATATTTGTGTAGCTTTTTATTAACTTGTAAAGATAGACCAATGCTTTTGGTCAAAAATAAATAAAGATAGACCAATGCAATGAGGAACATCGTACTAGATTATATTGGATATCTTCTTTTAAATTTTTATTATTATTTTTCCACCACAATATTTAGTAGTAAAGAAATGAACTCTGCAGGTTTTTTTTTTGACGATGGGCTGATTTGTGCAGTTAATGGTCGTTTAGTTGGTTGGTAAACAGTTTAATTAGTCAAAAAAATAGAAGAGAAAAACGAACAATAATTAAATTTCTGACGACTTATCAATTCTGCAGCTCAAAAGTAAAAAAAAAAAAAAACCTATCGTATCGTTCATTTTAACAGTGAAACATCGGTCTCGTAGTTACATACTTACATGTGAAACATAAGTCAAGTGATCGAATAAGAGGAAAATATGTATAACCGGAGTAAGATGAGAAGTGCATGTGAGCGTCAAGAGAAGAAGAAGAAGAAGAGAGGAGAGAGAAAGCACATGCCAAAAGGTATCCCAACTGCCATTACCTAACATTTTCACGTCTCAAGATTGGTGAATGGTCTCTCTATTTTTAAATCACCCATGTGATCTTTTATCTTTTATTCATCTTTTTAAAAATAGTAACTCCTTTTTGTCTTTTTATTATAACATAGTAAATTTTATTTCTCAAAGTTTTTTGGAACATTCAATCGGAGCAAATGCCGTTGGATTATACCGCATATATATTTTTTGAGTTTTTATGTTTTTTTACATAAATTTGATACATCATACAACTGAAACTAAATTGAACTGGAACATATAGTGAATTATATACAAAGGGGCACTCAAATGGCAACCAAGCTGACCAGTTTATCCACACAAAAATTAAGCAGACGATATCACATTCGAGCTCATAAATTTCTAACCAGTTGTATCATTTTTTCGTCTATTATATTATCGTTCAACATATTCTAGATTTTATATACGAAGATCAGATGTCCGCAAGATATAATTAAACCTAAATATCAACATGCAAACGCAATATTGTCCAATTCTCAATATACTTACTAATTAACCACGACAAACGGATTAATGTATAATCAAAACTACAATGTACTGGACCATAAGGTCCACTATCGTAAAGGAATTGTGGAATTCAAATAATTGATGGATTAACCAATAGTTTGCAGAAATTTACTAAAACTCATATGGAATACCTTTCCAACAAAACAAAACTCAAACAGAATATCTTAAGATTTCTTGTTTAACTGTTGTCCGGAAAATGTCAGAAAAATATATTTCCCGTGACTATGGAGAGAGAAAGAAAAGGAAAGAGGTCCAACAAACAAAAGTGTATTGAAATAAGCGAGCACATGTGATCTGCCATTACCATTGACCTTCTTCCCAAAGACATGTGACTGTATATAAATTACTAGTCTTTTTTTGGCTTTCTGAATACTGTTTTTGATATTGCAACAAAACCCTCTATCGTAAAGAGTTACATCATTTTCTTATAATTGAAGTCATCTTAGAGCGAAACCCTAATTTAATTCGCGAAATTTATAAAAATGCGAATTTTGTTGTCAATTGGCCAAATAGAAATAATAAGATAATTTACTTTTGATTCATGATCTAAGACCAACATAAAAAAAAATCTTCAACAAAGGAGAAATCACTAAACCATTACCGATTAGGTTACATCATCTTCAAAATAATGTAAATAAACATTCAGTATTCTCCATCTGTGTAGGTCCTTAATAATTGTTTTCAGATCTATCATCTAACGGTTAATTCACTATTTTAGAACTTAGTGTAAAAGAATTCCCTATTGAGAAATAGCTTACAGTCACAGCCCTATAATTATTTTATTAAATTATCTTCATTATTTTTAATGCATTGGAAAATATCTAGCCAAAAATCATCATTTTGACATTAATGACTGTTTTTATAAACATCACAGTTTAATTTATACTAGTATTCATTACAAATTAAGTATTTACTGAATATTTGCATACAGATTAAGAAAGTTAATTTTCTGAATATTTGCACATAGATTAAGAAAGTTATAAATGCTCAATTATTTGCTGTTTATTTTGTTTAATTAGGTTATTTTTACAATTAATTTCATTACTTTTATTAGTATTACTGATTTTTACTTTAATCTGGGCTTTTCATCTCCTCTCTTTTAATTAATGCTTACACCTCTCTTTTAATTAATGCTTACAATTAATAAGTTTTGTAAAGCAACATGCATAAATATGATTCATTCAACTTAAAGAAAAAAAGATGTGCATTAATTAGATGTAGAAAATCAAATATTATGAAACAAGAAAAAAAACCTAGAAAATCAACTATAATGAAACAGAGGGAGTTGTACTGTAGTGTATTAATGATGGGAACTAAATTAACTACGCCTTTTTGTATTACAAATGAAGTATTCTATAGTACGATATTGCAAGTGTGTTGCCTTGCCTTGCCTTTGACTAATTGTTCATTTGAAATTTCGAATCATTTGATCCTTTCTCCTCCCTATTTATCGTTAATTATAATCGTTTTCCATACAATCTATAAATTGTGTCACTACTAAAAATAGTCTAATTAAGGTTCTTAATTATTTATTTAAGTTCTCCGAGATGTTTAAATTTCAGAGAGAAGTATGTGAGTAATATTTCGAGATTTTCTGAACTCTCTCAAATCATTTCTAGTGACGTGGAACTTTAAAACTCTTCCATTTGATTTTATTCTCATACGGAGTATTAAACTGATTCTACAAAACTCTTTCATTTGATTTGATGTTATAACACCAAATCCTACAAAACTGATGTATTAAACTGATTCTAATTAGAGTTTTCAACTCTTTCTTTCAAACACTTGTTTTCTTAATTATCACCATTTCCTTCCGAGAGAACTTTAAGTTCTTCTTCTCTTCTTCTCTTTCAGTCCGCAAACAACAAATTGATTTAAGTTCTACGCTATAGCTCGATTTTAATAGTTGTCTCTTCGTCATTTCCTGATTTGAGTATTAAAAAAAATCAAAAAAGTAATCACTCCATCTGAGATATACCCTGATCATGTTAATGGTACATGTTATGTTTGTTTCCGAAAAATTGCATGTCACTTTACCGTGAAACCTTGAACCAACAAATTAAATTTCAAAATTTTATAAAAATCAATTTGGTTCTGTACTTAACCCTAAAAATTTATTAGTTTTTACAAAAGATCATTTTGTTCGATAGAAAATAATTAATTAACTGGACGTGAGGCATAAATAATTCGTTTGAATGCTTTTGTTTTTGCTTTAATGTTGTTAAAGAGAACTAGAGAAGGTACTCAAAAAAAAAAAAAAGAGAACTAGAGAAGAAGAGTATGCTTATAGCCCTATATGTCTACCTCCCACTTTTTTTTCCTCTGAATGATATTTGTGTTATTTGCTTATCTTGATACTATAAGTACGAATCATAAAAGTTGAGAAAGAGAACAAATGAACAATAGTTTGCCAGAAATATAATTAAACAAAATATAAATATGTGTATAATTTATCCACAGATACATTTACACGTGTATGTAGTTAGCGTCGCAATGTAGCTCTCAAAACCCATGTGGATATGAGTCATATGACACAACAAATTATATAAATGGAGAAACCATATTAAAATTAATTTTTTGGGTACGTAGAAACAAGATAATTTTGTCATTTAACATGTCTGTAATGATCAAATAAATCTAATAATGGAAATTCGTAGAAAAAAGAACTCGATATATTGCCTAAACCCACACACAGAAATATTACTTCAAATCTGTTACATGACAACTGCATCTTGATTACAATTTACAATAGTATATTATATATTTTCTGCAAGCTTTCGTATCTTATTTTATTAGCATATTCATTTTTACAAATTAAAAACCACAAATCTAGGTATAAAGCAATTTAATCAACTGGATTTAGATTTACCATAGTAAATAGCATCTCCCCAATGAGTTAAAGTTAATAAATACTAAAAATATAATAAAAATAAATAAAGAGTGAGTAGAGAGAGTGACATAAATGGAAGGACGAAAATTGGACCGACCGGCGAAGGGACCATAAAGCGTGAGGGAAGGTAAGTTAGTTGGTCGTTGTTGACGTTTTCTTTCGATCTATAACGAAGGTTCCTCTTTCTTAATCTTTTGACCCTGACTTCTTTATTTATTAGGGGTCTTTTAAATATTAATTAATACTATCATTTATTTCACGTATATATCCATATAAATTAGACGTCAGTTAAAAAGAAATAATAGAGATTTATATTTCCTTTTGTTTTCTTGTTTTTTTTTTCTTTCAGAAAGGCTTTTTTGCTTTTCTTTTCTACTACTTTCTTTCCTCTCTTACTCACTTTCGGTAGGTTGTTCTTAAAATTATCATTATCCATTTTTGTTTCCTTATCTTATTGTATTTCTCTGGTCGGAAATTTCGGGGAATAATTCTTTGCTTCCTGTAAGCAAAAGGGCTCTTCGTGTTCATATTTCAATTCGTAAAGTTCACTTATTTTATTATAGTTTATTTATACTATAATAATAATATATATAATTATATAGAAGTGGTCATTTCCGAATAATTGTGCCGACTGATTTTTTTGTTTCTTAGTTTTAAATATTATATTTTTTTCTATTAAAATCACATCCGGTAATCCTTTCAGTAAGCAATATTTTGTGGACATATACTCTTTTTAATATTAAATTATTATCCTATTATTATTGACAAAAAATTTATATCCCATTATTATAAATTATAAAAATTATTAAACTGACGATTTTATACTAGATACAAGTCTTATGAACCTGCACACCAAAAGGTTTTATTTACACCATATTGAAAATTTTTCCCAATTTTTTTGGGGATTCAAAACTCAGATCTTTTAATATAAAAATATTAATAAATCACTGATCAACTATTAGACCAAAAAGGTTTCAATCTGGACATATACTGAAATTTGAATAATATGTACTTCTCTGTTGAATATTTTTAATATATATAACTATAACATATGAAATAATGAAATGTTATGGTTTGTGCTAGTAATATTATGTGTCACCATATGAGTACAAAGTCACATAACGCATACTGGTAAACGGATAAATTGCATCAACCACACTGGAATTTGAAATGAGAATGTTAATTTAATGTTGAGTCAAAATATGGCCCCAAGTAGTTTTGTATTTTGATATAACCACGAAATAGCGCATTAGCCGAACAGATTAACTCATATCAGAGTCAAAAGTATATAAACATGTATCTTTCACTACTATACATAAATCAATAAAATATACATTTGGACTTTGTTCCACAACGATCTAAATATAATATGAAAGTATCTAGGGACTCCATTAATCGGGTCCTCCATTAATCTAACTACTTTGGCCATTTTAGAAGATCTTTTACCGAGATATAATGTGAAAATAATATTAGGCCTATTGGTAGGGACGTAGGGTCTTTAATTTCGCTGTAGGGGCCAAATTCTCATGTTGTTGTCCAAGTTTTTTTTTTTTTGTCCAAGTTGGGTGAATCTCATTCATCAACGTTGAGTGTCATTAATATTACTGCCAAATTATATTTGAAAAATACATTTCTGTAGGGAGTGGTATATGCATACACTACAAACCTCAATGTTTACAAATTTTGGTAATATTCCAATTTGGTAGTTAGTCTAACTTATCCACAACATTCATAAAACAAAATTATAAAGTTACTTGGTAATCTTTTCTGGCAGCACTAATAGATTTACCGCCTTATAGTATTACTAATCGATCATAAAAGCGGTAAAGTAGAACGGTAACATTATGCAAACATCTTTTGCCGTTGTCCATTACTATATCAATTTTTATACCGCTTTATATATATATATATATATATATATATATATATGTCAGTCCACTTTGATATACTTAGTTCATACACCTTTATTTATTTTTAGATGTTAATTAATCTCCTTTAAATCTAGAGCTAACAGTATACGTCTAATCTTATATAACCAATCTTATTGTCTGCGAAGAGTGTGATATATAGGTAAACAGCATCTACTTAAGTTGGTGGTGCTGTGTTGTTTTCTTCTAATATCATTATTCTAGTGAAAACAAGGTTCATTTATCGAGTGTTAGCCTGTTAATTAAATGCCCTTAACGCCAAGTCAACGTGAAAGAAAACCTAGTAAAAATGAAACGATGTTAAGCGAGATCGTATCTTTTGTATTGTGAATAGCATGATAGGTGTTTTCCTTATAGGCGTACAAAAATAATTATAGTAATATTTGCCATTACAATTGAATTGGTGACTGATAAGTGGTAACAAAAAAAAAACAATGTCAAAATTCAAAGTATAAAAAGAACAAACAGAACACGTACCATTAGTAGAAAACAGACAGAACAAATAGAATGAACGGATCAAATACACCACTACAAATGTTGAATCGCTGAAATTTTCTCACAATTCGAATTGACCGACATGATTTTGTTTTTTTGTTTTTTGTTTTTGACACTTTACATAGTATCGTTTAATATATGACATGGGTGATATAACTAACACACACCCTCTGCACGTATTATAAGAATATACGGCTATAACTAAATTTTATGATTAAAGTTGAATATGTACATATATATATATATATATGCATATGTGTAATTGAATCATAGTGTGATTTTAGATGTATATGTTTAGATATAAAAACTAACTTGATCAAGAGCTGAATTTCAAATTTCACAACTGGATTCGTGACATTCTGCTATGGAAAGACAATTTGATTCAATTATATTTCGATCGATCCCAAAGAATGAATATAAAGCTGCAGATCGACTCACAAAGGAAACCATCTTTCCCATTAATCATTTTTTTTTATTGTTATGTACCATACAGTGTTGTGCAAATCCTCCATGAGGATGAATACCTTATATGGTTCTCAGCAATAAAGATTTGAATGTTTGACGTTCTAAAAAAAATTGATCAAATTAAGTTAAATAAATTAAAAAAAAAGTAAATCCAAAGGTTAAAAAAAATGAAACATCTTATTTGTGTTTTTTTTTAATGAAATTAGATCAAACAATAAATTATACTTTCGTAAAAAAAAATTTGGTCATAATGGGTGTTATATGTTTTTCTCAAGTTGTTAACGCCAACATTTTTCACTTTCAAATAAGTGTACTTCTTATAACTTCTTTATAATATTGTTCTTTAAGTATAATACACGAATGTTCACGTAAAATCAATGTGTAACAGTGCCATTTTTCAGGCTCTATTCTTTCAAAAAAAAAAATTAATACGTAAGATTTTGATTGATGAAAACTTTTAATATCTGCCCAAGCGGGACCTTTTTAACAAAACTATGGAGAAATAGATTTAGGGACACAACATTTTTAATCTTTTTGCGTACAGAAAGTTAGTTCCACGGCAATAACATTTTTTGCCAAATAATTTTTAGGTTTTGAGTGAGTTTCTTACTTTAGATATATTTACTTATGTTTTATTTGATAGAATTTTTACTCTTGTAGTCAAAACTTTTACACTCCTTAATAAAAAATAAAACCTTCTAAAAAACAGTGGCAAGCATGAGTAAAACTTTGTAGGCATATACTTTTGTAATCAAATTTCCTTGATAAGCACAACAAGATCAGGTGCATGGGGCCCCACATGATCATTTTAGATCTCCAAAACACCATAACTGCCGCTGGTTATTATTCTATGCTTTCTAATTCGTCTAATTGATGACACAAAGCAGTAATATTTTTATTGAATTTAAACATAATATTTAATGTTGTTTGTAATCTATTTAGGTCGATAAGTATTTTTACATAATATAATTAGTGGTCATACGTTTGAAACAAAATTTGAAAATATAGTTTTCAAAAATTACTAGTCAAACATAACATTTGAAATTTAGGTGGTGTTCGTTTATATCGTTAGCACAGACACTATGTTACATAGTTCCTAGTTTTCAGGTTATTTATCGATTTGTTAATATTGTACCTTTTTCTAATGTTGTCAATTATATCAGGACGAAGGAATAATATGGACAGGGCCGGACAGATCAATTTGGATGCCCGCATCTAACTTTTTTAAATATGTTTTTTTATATTTTTTTTTTAAAATGAAAAATAATAAGAAAAAAGAAACAAAAACTTCATAAAACAATCAAACTCCATAAACAGTTTATGAGAAAAAAAATCCAATAAAACATATAGTTTTTTGCAGAAATATAGATTTTCTTGCATTTTTTCTGTGTAAAATCGTTCATTAAATTGTCGTAATCGAGTTTTTCAACTATAGTTGTCTTAATTGATAATAAAGCTAACCTATTTGTTGTTTTCGGTGACAAAGATAACTAAAAATACCCTGCTAGAGCGAACTAAGGAATGTAACGGACCATAAGTGGACGTGGATTCACTTGGGGGGTGTGGAGGGGCGAAGCCCCCCACGATACGGTTTCCTTATTGGGCTAGGTTTATGTTTTCTTTTATCTAGTGGGTTTGTGAGTTGGAGTTTTGAGGCTATAAATACAATATATTTTATGGATCAAAAGTTTGTTTATAAAAATATTTATTATGTCCATTTATAGTGGATACCGCAAAAATATGCCTACTAAAAAAAATGTCCGTGGCGGTCGCCTCCCTCGCCTGCCTCAAGGCCGAGCCTTATGGAAACCATTTTAAATGTCTCTTCTCAACCGAAAATATTTATTGTGCATGTGACATTTTTTTGTCACATCTTCGATATATGTTAAATTATATATATATATATATATATATATAATTTTCAATATAAAATAATATCGTTAAGAAATTCCAAGGATCAAAGGTGACTGAAAAATCAAATTAGTTCCTGATATATAGTATAGTGGTTGTTGAGTAATTTACTCCTGAATTAAGTTAAGGCCTAGACCACATGCAAGTATAATACATTCCCAATGCTTTTAACCTGGAAAATAGATTAACAGTTAATATAGTGATTGTTATACGAAAGTAAAGAAAAACGGATTCCCAATGCTTTTACCCTGGAAAAATTAACGCATTTCTTTTTCTTTCTCCCTCTTTTTTTTTTTTTTAAATACTCCCGCTAAATCTGCCATTGACTTTCCATCATAATTCATAAACCTGCTCACGAAATGACACACACATGTATATCTTCTAGCAAAGTCAGGTAGCCATTCACTGGATATAATAAAATGTGTAAAATTTACATTTTATAAATGCATTATCAAATGATTTAAAGTTGCGAGTAACTAATTAATTTACTTACAAGTCTTACATACAACTCATGAATATCATGATAAAGAAACTTAGAAGCTACTACAATAGGCCGTGTGCCTTTTCAAATCAAATGCAATGATAAAACTGTTTATCATTCCATAGTATTTTTAAAATGCTATTACCATATTCTATTGAAAAGAAATCTCAGCAAAAACTTATCTATTATCTTTAAATACACAAAATTCCTTACTCTATTTGTGAACTGGTTGAACCGATGCATTATTAAAGATTAACCAATTAAAATCTGAACACCAGTTTACATTTGTTAAAACAAAACAAAAACACTAGTTTCCAACAATTTATATGTTCTTTTACGAAATCGATCATTCTATAACTTACAGCCGAAATTGTATATCTGTTAAAATACTAACTATTACATTTTTTGTTAAGTTTAATAACTAATACATTATGAAATTTTAGTGTACATTTCATCAGTTTTATAGTTGAAATACCGTGACATGCTTACTAGGCGATGATTGTCGAAGACCCAATAGAATAATACATAATATAATAACACTTGCTGGAAAAAAAAGGGAGCGACCGCATGCAATATAGTTAATACCGTTGCTGGAATTGCGGTTCACAGGGCTCTAAGTCCCGTATCCGTAGGATCCGAAAGGATTTAAAAAAAAATAGTCATAAATTTACACTCAAATATACTTTATGTTAAAATATTTTACATGAGAAGTGATCAAGTGAATGTAGAATCTAATATAGCACATTAAAAAAAAAAACATTGCTAAGAAAGGATATTAAATATACGAGTCAATGTATTCGTTGCAAATTTGTTTCTAGTTAAAAATATACGATTCACAAAGTTGTATCAGAGGTCGGTGGTTTATCCATGAATTATTTCCCTTTTGTAATAATAGATTTTCTAGTGGTATGTTAGAATGTCTCGTAGCCGTATGTAACTTTCTTATGATAGTGGATTTCTAAAAGATAATAACGAGAGAAAAAAATATACTGGATATACTGGATATATTCTTAAATATTTATCAGTCTGTTTTAGAAACATTTACTGGATATACAAGGTAGTAGGTCAAAGATATGCAATTGCCCATGGCCATGGTAAGTCGAATCTCATAAAATATAAATTTTTGTCTAGATTTCTTAATGCTAGAGACACATATACTATTATTATCTTTCTAACATTGAAGATTTTGAATTTTAATCAAAGTATATAACATTACTCAGCGTTGATAACTCAGTTGTCAAGACTTTTGGGGGATGGGGGAGGGGGGGGAGAGGGATTATACAACAACCTCAGAAACAAAATAAAGCTACAATTACCACTCTAGTTTAAAACATTACTAAATTTTAATCGGGAGTAATATTTTTTTATAGATTGTAATATAGAAACTAGTGAATTTTTCCACGTTTTACACGAACTAATATAATTGTCAATTTGATTGTTTAAAAATCTAATATTATTATTGTTTAATTCATTTGTTTTGTTTGTTAGATTTCCTTACCTTTTAATGTTTCATTAAATTTTCCGTTTTATTAAATTTGAAAAACGGATGTTTTATTAAATTTTCTGTTTTATTAAATTTGAAAAATAGTTGTTGACAGGTACAAAAGTAAAACGATATGTACATAATTTATATAAGACTATATAGTATATGTTAATACTTGTTTAGAAAAATATTTTTGTTTAGAAAAACATTAGCATATGTTTACCTGATGACTCTATGAGTTTTTATTTATAATAAAGAAGAAGAAAGATGTTAGACAATTTTAAAAGTTGTGAGAGAATTAGAGAAAAGTAGTTGATATTTATACTAAATCATAAGAAATCGATAATCTTATAAACCTTAGTGATATTTCATTAGTTAGAGATGCTTTTTTTTTAACGACATTTTATTAGTTAGATATATAATATATATTAACTTTTTTGTTAGATTTTTTGTTAAATTTTTTTTTTAAACGACATTTTATTACTTTTTAAATAGATTCTATTTTTTTCTCTTTTAACATTTTTGTTAGTTTTTTTCTAAATTTTGGAAACATAAAATATGGTAATTACTAAGAGATATAGATTCCATTTTGATTTTTTTTTAACAATTTTTTTGTTTTAAAAAAAAAATGTTTTTAATAATTTTTTTCTAAATTTCGGTTTTATAAAAATTTTAAAATGGTTTGATTGACTACAGAATTAAGCATTAAACCATAATAATTTAGATCGGTTTGTTTTAATTTTTTTTACACGTCATTAGATGTGAACCAATAAAAAAATGACACGTAATTGGAAAATAGAACTAAACGGTCTTTTTGCGGCCAAAACTCATTCTGAAGCTGACACGTAAGCGAAAAGTGGTGAAATTCGTTGTGAGCGCGACACATCAACAAATCATTACACAAATAAGTTTATAGATTGTAAAATAAGAAATACAACTTAATTAAACATTTTTGCTGATTTGATCAGACTTTTTTTTGCAAATTATGCTGTTTGGCAGGTTTAATAATATAAATAAATCATAGAAATATTATTAATAAATACTTGTTTAGACACAAAAAATGTACACCTGTTTGAATAGTATTAATAAACATGGCTGTATTTTAACATATCCCTACGAAAAAATTAGATATGACTTTACAGGTAATTAGATAAGAAAAAGAAACTTAGTCCGAAGACAAAAAAAAAAACTTAGTCCTAGTCAAGAATCTTAACACTGTATAAGAGATTTTGTCCTTTTCTTTTGTCTAAAAATTCTTAACATGAAAACAAAATTTATACTTTACAAAAAAAAAAACATGAAAACAAAAAAGGATGAAAATAAAAAATAAAAATAATAAGCAGAGAGAGAGAGATGCATTATTTTAAGAATATAGTTACTAATTAAATATGAAACAGTCACTTCTCTTCAAAGGGGAAGACTGCTTATAAAAGGACTTGAAAGCCTTCACCATCTCTCATTCAATTCACTTCACATTTGGATAAATCTCTACTTTCATTTATCGTTTCATAAAATTAGGTAAGTCTAAAGAGTACTATCTATCTCCTGTACTTAAAATTTGTTCTTTCACTTCTAGTTTATCTACACTTTCAACTCCTAACACAAAATTAAGAACTCAAATTCTTGTTTTAAGTTCTCTGTTTCTTTCTAGCTCCTCTCTGTTTATAAACAACCAAAAGCTCACTTATTCCATACACACAAAGACTTTCTCGGTCTTCCTTTGCTTTTGCTAGTTACTTGGGATAGATTTGCTATATCATAAAATAAACAGGACACGGAAATGAAATATGTCAGATTTATCATAATAACTACTTAGAAGCCTTTATTTATGTTCTAAGACCGTTTTTTATTGAGACAAAACGAAAAGTTGTATGCTTTCCTCTCTCTGCTTCTCCTCTGTTTCTATACTCTGTTTTCTCTTTAAGCTCATTTTCTCTTACTAACAAAGGTATTGTTTTTTCAGGAAACTGAATTAAGAAAATAATATTTTAGACGACGAGCTTAAGGAAGCAAAAGGAAGAAGATGAAGTATGTGGTGGTTTCAGGAGGAGTAGTGAGTGGACTCGGAAAAGGAGTCACGGCAAGTAGCATCGGACTCATCCTCAAGTCTTGTGGATTCCGAGTTACCGCCATTAAAATCGGTCTCGTTTCTTTGTTTTTTCTCTCTTTATTACAACAAACTTGTCAATTCTTTCGTCTACAACGAACATGTCGCCTTTCTTTTTTTTTTTTTCTCACGCAAAGTTCGTTTCTTTTCTTCACTTTTGCTTTTGATTTTTCTCCCAACGAAATTGAGGAAAGAAAAGGAAAAGTTTCAGATTTGATTTTTTTGGCCCCAGTAGTACAACAAGCATGAAAAAGGAGGATTTTTTTTCCTCTACCTCTCACGCGTGTAGAAAAGTGTACAAACAATAAGTTAAAAAGATCTTCTTGGAATTTCCAAAGATTTACACTTTTCTATTTTCCCTGTTGAAATTCTCATGTCTTTTTTTCAGAAAAGCTAAACACTTTTTGTTTTGTTAGTTACTGTACTTAATCGCTGATTTCAAGGTCGGGTTTTTGCAGATCCTTACTTAAATATCGATGCTGGGACCATGTCACCTATTGAGCATGGTGAAGTTTACGTCTTGGACGATGGTGGCGAGGTACTTCAAAATTTAATAACCCTTCTTCACCAATTGCTCTGTTTCCGTAAATGGAAATGTCATTCAATTAGTTAGGTCAACAACCATTTTTTTAAAAATCAATTTTTTTGTTGTTGTGTGTTAATAAAAGGTTGATCTTGATCTTGGGAACTACGAGAGGTTCATGGATATTAAGTTGACCCGTGAAAACAACATAACTACCGGAAAGGTTTATAAGGTGTGTGTCTTTAGGATGTTATGAACACAAAAAAAATTGAAATGATTGATTTTGATCATTGAACTTACACGTTGAAATTTGTAAACAGCATGTGCTTGAAAAAGAGAGGAGAGGAGATTATCTTGGGAAGACTGTTCAGGTAACAAGCTGATATAAGTAGACCATCTGTTCGTTGAAGTTCCCCTGAAAGAGAGAGAGACGAAGATTTTGAAATTCCTTTTTTGGGTTTTGTAGGTTGTTCCTCATATCACTGATGCTATTCAAGAATGGATTGAGCGTGCGGCTAGGATTCCAGTTGATGGACAGTCAGGTCCAGCTGATGTTTGTGTCATAGAACTTGGAGGAACCATAGGTATTTTGATTAATTTCTCTTCATAAGAGACTTTAAACTCAGTATCATGCTTTATTCAGTTAAGTTTAAAAACATGGAGTTACTGTTTGAATTCTGCAGGAGATATAGAGTCCATGCCTTTTATTGAAGCTCTTGGGCAGTTCTCGTATCGTGTTGGTAAGAACTGGTTTGTTGTTCATTGAGGTTTAACAGTAAGAGTTTACCAAAGAAGTCAAGATCAAGTGATGTGTTTTTTAACCTTTTTTCAGGTTCTGGAAATTTTTGCTTGATCCATGTTGGTCTTGTGCCTGTATTGAATGTTGTTGGTGAACAGGCAAGTTTCTTGAGTCTTAAAATATGGTTTAATCTGTTGGCTTTTTCTTTTGGAGTTTTCACTATAACGATGTCTGACATACTGTGGTCTAATTTCTTACACAGAAGACTAAACCAACGCAACATAGCGTCCGAGACTTAAGAGGCCTTGGCTTGAGCCCTAATATCTTGGCTTGCCGAAGCACAAAGGTTCCATCATTGTTAAATCTTTTATTTTGGTTACGTTTGTTTTTCAGTCTCGGCTCTAAGTTCTTACGTTGAAACTTAACTTTGCAGCCACTTGAAGATAATGTGAAGGCCAAACTCTCTCAGTTTTGCCATGTTCCGGTATGTAATATTTGCAAGATAAGACTTTATCTTTCTCTTTGTACATACAAATATTGTTAAAGAAGTTATAATTCTTTTGCAGATGGAAAATGTTGTCACTCTCTATGATTGCCCCAATATTTGGCACATTCCACTGCTTCTCAAAGTGAGTAGCTTTCCCATTCCACCATAGTTTCAGAGTTTCGGTAAAGAGGTTTCTCTCATCACCAATGTCTTTACATTTCAACTTGTTTGAGCAGGAACAAAAGGCACACGAGGCGATTTTGCGTGTCTTGAACCTTAAAGGGTGTGTCTCACTTACTATTCTTCAATAGATTGATTCATTCATTTAAATGCTGATTCTTGTGGGAATCATTGTGTGATTTTTCCATATACAGAATTGCGAAGGAGCCTGCATTAGAGGAGTGGTCTTTAATGGCTAAAATGAGCGACAAGTTGCATGTTCCGGTATGTTACTGGTTCTACCATGACATCTCAGGCTTAGTTTATCTCACTGGTTTTCAGCTAGAGACTGACTTCATTATGTCTTCGGTTTTCAGGTCAGAATTGCTGTGGTTGGGAAGTACACAGAGCTCTTAGATTCTTATCTTTCCATTCACAAGGTAAACCTTTGCAAGATACATCAATCCCAACAGCTATAACCACAATTGTGCTTCATTTGCGGTATTTGATAAAGGAATTCTTGTCTTTGATGACTAGGCTCTCTTGCACGCTTCTGTGGCTAGGGGCAAGAAACTTGTCATAGATTGGATTTCAGCAAGTGACCTTCAACAAGGCGCGAAAAAGGAGGTATGTTTACACTTTACAGTAAGCTCTACTACTCATACAGATTATGGAACTTAGAAACTGAAGCAAAATTGATTCCCCTCTGCAGAATCCAGATGCATATAAGGCCGTCTGGAAGTTACTCAAGGTTCGAACATTCTCTCATTCCCATCAAATGAATCCTGATTTCTTGTGTCGAGATGAATTTTCCGTTGAGCGAGTCCATGTAATTTTTCTTCAGGGTGCTGATGGTATTCTTGTGCCGGGAGGTTTTGGCAATAGAGGTGTAGAAGGAAAGATTCTGGCAGCTAGATACGCCAGAGAAAACAGAGTTCCATACCTCGGTATCTGTCTAGGGATGCAACTCGCTGTGATCGAGTTTGCAAGAACCGTACTTGGTTTGCCAGATGCAAACAGCACTGAACTTGATCCCAACACCAAGAACCCTTGTGTCATCTTCATGCCTGAGGTTTGTTCTCTTCCACATTTTTCTGTTTGAGTTTCATTTACTTCGCTTTACTGAATTGCGGGATTTCCTGTAATTTTTGCTTCAATCAGGGCTCGAAAACGCATATGGGAGGCACTATGAGGCTAGGCTCCAGAAGAACTTATTTCCAAACTAAGGACTCCAAAACAGCCAAACTGTATGGGAACAGAAGTTTTGTCGATGAAAGACACCGACACAGATATGAGGTATTTAAGCAGCTTTAAGATTAGAGTGAAAACTCATCTCTTCTACAGTTTAAGCTAAAACAAGAATGTTCTTTTACAGGTGAATCCAGCCATGGTTCCACGTTTAGAAAGCTCTGGACTCACATTCACAGGAAAAGATGAGACGGGTCAGCGAATGGAGGTTAAAACCGATAGATAAACCCCTTACACCACATATATAAATTTCAATCTTCTTGGTTATAATTCTTTACATTTGATTATACAGATAGTTGAGCTTCCTAACCATCCGTTTTACGTTGGAGCTCAGTTCCATCCCGAGTACAAATCAAGACCCGGAAAACCATCTCCTCTGTTTCTAGGTGAAGAGAAACAAAACAAACCCCACAAAATCTCAGTTTCTTCCTTCATGCAATACATGCTTAAAAACCAAACCTTTTTTGTTGAATCAAAACTTGCAGGACTAATTGGTGCAGCTAGTGGAGAACTAGACATGCTACTGCAACAAAGCTGCCAAGAAACCGTCGTCTCACGTCCTCAATCGAATGGAAAACATGAGAAGAAAGTTTACTGGAAAGGCGCGGCGAAAAAGCCAGTCAGTGTTGTGTACAGTTTATGCGATCGTGTCTACTCATGAACGTGCCTGCATCAACGATGACTTCTCTCTCTCTAAGAAAGCTAGTTTATCCGGATTTTTAACATGGATTTCTTCACATGTGGAGGGAGAGAGAAGGCTCTGCTTTTGTACAGTTTGAAGATTGGCGTTATTTAGGAGATGGTTTTCTTAAGATTATGAAGAAGAAGAAGAACACTAAACACGAGCAGCATTAGAATATAATTACCTTTGTCTTTTGTAATCGGTAATATTTAGAGAGGTCATGGGATTGACTCTCTGTTGCTGTGTTTCTTGGATTCTTATGTAGTAATTAGTATCAATCCGTAGCTTTTTTATTTTGTTGTTTTGTTTTGTTTTTTTTTGGGTTGTTATGGTTTAAACATTTTCAGAGAAGTACCGATATTATTTCGGTACATAGTTTGATTTCTCTGAATGTTAATGTAGTTTCTATGTTATTTGAATGGTTATATTATATAACAAATGTATCTTCTTTTTTACCGGCTAGTCTAAAGTTTTTGTTAGATTCCATTGAAGTTTGCCTAAGATTACTAAGACTGTTGTCATATGTTCATCAGAACTGAAAGGATGTTGCTGACTAATTCAAAAGAATGAAGGTCACTCACTTTATGCTCATTGCCTCTTCTCAATTCTCACTAATATCTCCTGCCTGATTTCCCTTACTCGGAAATGTTCTCATGTCAGAAGATGATTTATTGCAGCCTTTTCTACCACCAAGTTTAAGTTCAATGATTGTTGCTTTTTCAGCCATAAGATGATCTTTGCTTAGATCGAAACATTCTAGAACAAAGACTAACTCAAATATGCATTGTGATAATATATGAACACCATTGCAAACTCAAGATCATAACAAATACAAATTATTTCTTCTCCACTGAATACAATTTGTGGCATAGGTTCAATTTTGAATCGCATAATCAAATCCATTTATAAGGTTCAGTTCCGGGAAGAGCTGGCGTTAATGCTCTGGAAGAGCTCGGGCATATGGGCATTAGTGAGTTTGGTTCTCTTGCTGATCTCTTGTTTCTTCTTCTTCTTCTTATCCTTCGATTTAGTCATTAATACGCCGTGCTTCTGATCAGCAGCTCTCCTCGCTGCAGTGTCTGTTGCCGGCTTCAAACCGTTCTTCCGCAGCTCCTTCTCCACCTCCAGCATGTCCTCCGGGACTTCTATGTCGCGGAACAGAGCTTTAAAGTCGTCATCAACCTTAATGTCACACTTGAAATCATTTGGATACGCAATCTCCTCTTGTGAATTTGATAGCAACCAGATGTCTTCTGAAGCTTTCAGCGCCTACAACAATACAACAATACAAGACAATCTTGAAAACTTCAAACTTCAAGAACCAAGATCCTACAACTTTTCACGCAGCAGGAAACACAATCTAAAACTAGGAACCGGTACGGTTTTTAGTCATACTCAAACGTAGATATAAGTTGTCTAATTGATTGTCTAGCCAAAAACCTAAGGATTCAAGGCGATCAATCTCTTAAGAATCTCATTTCTCATATGTCAAAAAGGTCATCTTTGTGTCGTACCTGCAAATCCTCCATGACATTTGGGTAAGCGTCTTTGAGATCAATGACTGCAATCCCATCAGGATATTTATTTATCAAGGAAAGAAGTTGCTTCTTGTCCTTGACATTGTGCTCAGCCTGTGACGGAAATTGTAAACACAAAAGATGAAACATTTTTTTCCCAATGAGAAAATGAGAAGAATCTCCACCTTGAATGGGGAATGTTATAGTTTATACCTTGTAAGAGAACCTTCTTCCATCGTAATGCGCTTTAGGGTTCTTCCTCATACTATCAAAAACAGCCTTGTTGGCAAGCATATCAACATAACACGCTTCATTGATTTGCTCTGGAGTAAAAGCTTCCCTTGTCTGCAAAGAAGTTAAATTAGTCAACTTTCATTCGAATGAAATATATATAAACGTCATATGAATGAAGAATACAAACCTTCATGAGAAGATCAATGACACGTTTCATTTGAGCTCCAACAGGAGCTTTCCTTATGCTGTTAATGAGCTGAAGCCGCTCTGTATCGCTTGAAAACTTGACAGGACCTCCTGCAGCAGCGAGAGGCTTCTGACTGATTGCAGCAGGCACGGGCCGCCTCGAAGAAGAAGAAGGCGGATGCGCCGCTCTTGAAGAAGCAATGCTCGAAAGCGTAGATTGACATTTCACTTGCTGCTTCTTGAAATTGTTTAGCTGCTCATTCAGAGACATCTGAAGTGTACCCAGAAAAGTAAATATATTTAGTGATGATTCCAAATGCAGAGACTACTGAATGTTGATCAAGTCATGATCCCGAAAACATAAGATGATGGGCACAAAATAACATCATCTCCAAAAGTAGAATGAAAATCAAACAAGGCCGATTCTGGAGAATAACTCAAAATCAGGGTTTCCAATTGACACAAACCTCGCAAGCGTGAGCTTTCAGAATATGATGAACTTAATCAAAAACTGTAGAGTAGTGATAAACAAGGCTGATCCTAGAGAGTCGTTAAAATTAGGGGTGGCGATTTTCAAAATCTAGGTTCCGCAACAATTCCGATTCCTCCGATCTTAGAACGAAAGCAACTAGGGTTTATCAATCAATACAAACCTTCCTTGGAGAAAGGATACAAATAACGGATTCGAAACGAATTCAGACGAGAGAGAGGGGGAGATCGGAGAAGAAGAAGCTTTGGTTTCTTAGCTTTCTCGACGAGAGAGAAACTGAGAGAAATGGGTTCGCGAATGTGTAATATATAGAGGGTAAAGCTGGTAAATTGTAGTAAGAAAATTTGACAAAGCCCAATTACTGGCCCAATAAAGCCGTGTTCTCAAGGCCCACTACCTTCGGATTCTTATGTCCAAGTCTCTTGTTGATTAAGCCGAGTATTTGAAGAAAAGGAGAGAAAGAGGCAACCCGCGAGGGTGAGAGAGAGGAAACGGAGTTCGAATCCTTAATTCGAATTCCAGTTCGTATTTGCCTGATTAAGTGGGTTTTCTTTGAAATTGGGATTGTTCCTTTGATTCTGACTTCTCTTTTGCTGCTCTTTTGGAACAAGTTTTCATCTCTCTGCTTTGCTCTATAGCTTATTTGTTGGCCTCTGAATCACTCAAAAACGTAACTTGCGCCCAGTTTTTAAGAACTAGCTCCTGACTTTTCCTTTTTTCTTTAGTGTGCTTCAGTTTCCCAAGCTTCTTGCTCTGCTTTCGTTTCTTGTTTCTGTTAACCTCTGCTCGTTACTTATCCGGTAATTGATTGCTCTGTTTTTTTAAGTAGTCTTCTGCTTCAATGGAGATATTATTCTAAAACACAAACCTTTCTAACCTATTGAGAATCTCATCATATACACCAATTTCCTCATAGGTTATTCATCTTCAAGTGTTTTGTGTAATATGATACATGTTTTTTTTTTTTAAATCTCAGTTTTGTCATGTTCCGGTATGTAAATATTTGCAAGACTAGATTCATTCTTTCGCCTTGTATATCCAAACATTGTTAAACAATATATATAACTCATTTACAGACTTGAAAACGTCGATTGTCAAAACATTTGTGGGACATATATATTCCATTGCCTCTCAAAGTGACTTTGATTGTTTGCAAATAATTTTTATGGGCTTAACCTTTCATATTAATAAGCCCAGGCCCATATTTAAATGCGCGCGCTACTTCTTCCATGGCGCCAAATCTGGTGAAGCTGAATTTCTCTCTCTGTTTGATCCGAATCTATTGGCTCTAAGTTTCGTGTGCACACCAAGTGTTCGATGAAATGTCTTACCGAAATTTCGTCCTGATTCGTTTACCTCACTAGTTGCCCGAGAGCCTTCTTACCGTCATCTCTCTGATTGGCGTTTAGGGTTTTTCGAAACCTTCAATCTTTTTTTCTCTCCTAGCTCTGATTTCGTGGGATTTTAAAGGTTAAATTCTGTCTTCTATGAGTTTGATACTGTACTTTGGGTCGGCTGATTTATGGTTCTTTAACCCTTAATTGAGACTTTTTTGTTGTTGGTATCAGAATCGTTGCATTGCGGTTTGCTAAAGCCTGAAGATGAACTCTACTGTTTGGTGGGAAGGAGCTGAGAAGACACGAGTTCTCATTGCCCCAGGTCTTCTCTTCTACTTCGATAGACTTTATCTATCCTTTTGTTGCTACGCATTCTGCGGTTATCGTTAACCCAAATGACGTAGGATTACGCAAAGATATGAAATATGTCTGGTCAGTGTTTACCAATGATTGAAAACGTTAGGTTTTGATTGATAAAACGAGCATTGGTTCTTATTCTCTAAGATTACTTAGACTTTTGTTCATCAGAACTGAAAGATTTTGCTCTCATTTGAATCCTTTATTGGCAATGCTAGTTGGAAATCTTTGATGCTTTTAGATAACGTGACCGTTCTTCGTTTCATCTGTAAAGATTCAGGTTGTGGCGGAAACGAACCCGGAGAACTGTTAACACTTTGCCATCCAAAATCAGGTAATGGGATGTAGATTATTGGCAGGCTTGCTATATAGTGTTGTAGGGAAAACTTCCAGTTAGTAACATCTTATGTGGTTTTGGTATCTTTGCTTAAATGGCAGAAAATGGAACATGCTACCTTTTTAATAATGGGATGCTTCAAGAGATTCAATGGTTTAAGCAGTCATATGGTTCTTGGTTCCTGGGAGACTATATTTCTCAAGGTAATGCCACTGTTGATTTTGGTAATGTAGATAAATGCTTACTTCCTAGTGATTTTGAGCCAGCATCAGTACAAAATTTATTTCCCTTATCTTCATGGTTGTTTTCTTGTTACAGATGGAAGCTTATATATGGCCACTCCAGTTGATCCTGTTTTCATCTTGTTGCCTATTTTCGACAAAGCAAGAATGAAGGTCACTCACTCTATGCTCCTTGTCTCTTCTCAGTTCACTATTATTCCATGTCTGATTTCCACTTCTCGGAAATTTAAAATCTCTTCCAAAATTGTCGGTCTATAGAAAGGTGAAGATCCTGGAAAGTTCAGGCAACTGGATGAGATTTTATATGTGGAAGGATATTCTGGATATCAACATTTATTGGCACTTGCAGAGAAGTGTATGGAAATCGTTTGTCAAACTCAAGGTAAATTGGTGCTCTATGGGTTCGGAAAAAAGTCGTTCTACATATACTTTAAACTCTTGGTGATGATCTCTAGATGTGCAATTTCCTCATATCTTTTTCTTCTCTTCTTCTAGAGGTTGGATCTATGAAGTTCTATCGGCTTGACAACTCGAAAGTCTTAGCTTGGTTGAGTTTTAAGGTATGCTCTTGTCAGAGGATGATTGATTTATTGCAGCCTTTTCTACCATCCAGTTGAAATTTTCGTGAAACCTTCTCCATTTGAAAGTGAATATTTGTCTAAATCACTACAAGAAGAGTGATTTCCCTTGTTGAAAATTTCGCGCACTGCATATGTTTCAGGAATGATACATGGTTACTGCCTATATGTCTTTTTTGCATACGGCCTGGTGAAAATTCTGGATTTGCAGCTTCTATAGAAAGCTTATTTCAATGCTGCATTCTATAATTCTTGTCTCTCTGTATGGATTTGAGGGAAAGATAATGCATGTTAGCTCTTATCTGTTTTATTCGTACACTGGAGGTGCCTGTACTTTAATGAACGCAGGTCTGCTGTTTAAAGAAGACTCTACCGGAATTAGACAAGAACTATGCAGCTCAAGATGAGCAACAAACATGTAAGTTGTAGAATGGAAATCATTTAACTTGTGTTTTTGATTCCAAAAATGGTAATCTCTATGAAGTGTTAGTGAACTTGGTGTATGTCTTTTCTTGAAGTTGACCCTTCAAAAGGTGATGTAATATGGCTTTTCACTGATATCGCCTTTAATCTGTACAGTGGTAGATGCCGTTTCGATTGTGGGAGAGTACTTGAAGACAGAGCCTTGGTTGAAGCTTCTCTATGATCATCTTGGGTACCTTTTTTTGTCAAAAATTTGAAATCCTTCTATCACTCAGCAAAAGAGATTTAACTCTTTTATAAAAGCTTTCATCATGTGTGGTTTCTTTTACAGGCTCGAGTTTGTTGATCCGACAATGAAAGAAACCAATGTGGAGAGTCTTCTAACTGTAGATGAGAATAACATGGCTTCCTCAAATTCATTTCAGGTGTGTGTGTGTGTTTATGCAAAAACTGTAAATAAGAGCTCTTAATTGCATATCTTTGTGTTACTAACTCTACTTGTTTATATTTGTTTAGGAGAAAGCAAATAAAAAGCCAGGAAAACCGACAAAGCAAGCAAAGTTAGAGACTGGATCAAAGAACATAAGGGATATGTTTTCAAGGGCTTGTAAGAAAAAATGCTAAACGATATCGGATATGTTTCCAACTATTTATGATTGTTTTTCCGGCTATCAGCTATTTGCTTAGCTAGCAAATTATGAACAAAGACCAACTCACGTAATTTGAATTTTAAATTTGTAGCTAGTGTTACTTATCAACTGAAATATGTATGACTAATTGGTTGATATAAGAACATGCTTATTATATATATCTCGACGCCACACAAGACAAAAATGGACAAAAAAGAAAAATGATAACGATAATAACAAATAGTCAAAAGAAAACAAAACTAAATAGTGACAATGAAAGTCACGACATTTCCTGTTTGTAATTTTATCTTCAACAGTTAGCTTTAATTGGTTGTATTTGTTTTACAAGTGGTCCATTTAATATTTTCAACACAAAAAAACACCTAATTTCTTCTCGATATCAATTTTCAAACAGAAATGTCTCACCAATTTATTATAATAAATATCAATTTTTTTTGTTTATTTTTGTTTAATGTACAATAAAAAGGATGAACATTTTTTTCTAAAAAAATATTTTTCATGAAAAATATATGTTCCATATTTTTCTTGAAAAAAATCATTTTCAAAAATAGTACACAAACAATTTTATTCTCTTACTTATATCATTTTAAATCTTTGAGCTACCTTTAGTTTTGTCAATACTCAACTCTGATAAAAATAATTTCTAGTGATGAAGATGAAGATATGCAGATAGATGATTGTTTAGATGTTTTCTGAAGCTTTCAGAGCCTACAGTAATACAAGACAACTGTCGCTGATTACCAATGTATATATGTCTCTAACCTACATTTGGTTTTATCAATACTCAACTCTGATAAAAATAATTTCTAGTAATGAAGATGAAAATGCAGATAGATGATTGTCTAGATGTCTTCTGAAGCTTTCAGAGCCTGCAATAATACAAGACAATCGCCATTGCTTGTACTTTGGGATGAAGATGCATATAGATGGTTTCGGATGGTGCTATTGGAAAGTTTATTTTGGGAGCGTGATGATGCTCATGGACGATGGATAATCAGATTGGAAAAGATATGTTTTGAAGGGCTTGTACAAAAAAAAACCTAAATCGCATTGGTTAAAATTATTAGATGGCAAGTAGCAATATATCTCTTCAACAAAAACCAACTCACATAATTTGAATATTAAATTTCTAACTAGTTTTGCATATTAACTGAAATATGTTTGACTGACTGGTTGATATAAAATCTGCTTATTTATATATATGAATTCACGCCACACAAGACAAAAATGGAACAATAAAGAATCCATGAAAACTATTGTAAACTCTCCGTTGAAATAAGTTCAGGTTTTTGAGGCTTATATAAAGGGATTTAATAGTATGTAATATTCATGCATGTGGTTTTCCATTGAAGATCTCGGGATGATCTTCAAGAAGATGTTTATTGGTGAGATTGGTTATCTTGCGGATCTTTCGTTCCTTCTTCTTATTCTCTGGTTTATTGATTAATACGCCGTGCTTCTGATCAGCAGCTCTCCTCGCTTTAGTGTCTGTTGCAGGCTTCAAACCGTTCTTCCGCAGAACATTCTCCACCTCCAGCATGTCCTCCGTGACTTTTAGGTCGTGGAACATAAAAATAAAACAGTGAGATGGAGAATACATGAAAAACCATTGTAAACTCTCCGCCGAGTTTCCTATGTAATATTCATTTACAAGTTTAAAAAGAAATCTGAAAATAAAGGTATCCATCTTAGATTTCGTCTAAATCCAACCAACCACATGCATGAATCAACCGCAACTAATTAAGTCAAAGGTTAAGAAAGGACTTTGCGGGAACTAAACCGGGAAGGTCATACATAAAGTTATCTGTTAAAGAGCTCAGGATGATCTAACACAAGATGTTCATTGGTGAGTTTGGTTCTCTTGCTGATCTCTTGTTTCTTCTTCTTCTTCTTATCCTTCAGTTTAGTCATTAATACGCCGTGCTTCTCTTCAGCAGCTCTCCTCGCTGCAGTGTCTGTCGCAGGCTTAAAACCATTCTTCCGCAGCTCCTTCTCCACCTCCAAAAAGTCATCCGGGACTTCCATGTCCCGGAACATAGCTTTAAATTCGTCATCAACCTTAATGTCGCACTTAAAATCGTTTGGATACGCAATCTCCTCTTGTGAGTTTGATAGCAACCAGATGTGCTTTCAGGGTCTGTTAGCAATAAATATGAGACAATTTTGAATACTTGCATTAAACCTGAGACAATCTTGAAAACTTGCACTAAACCTAAGGTGACCACTGCTTAAAAATCTCTTGTATGTAAAAAAAGGTCATCTTTGTGTCGTAAGCGTCATTGAGTTCAGTCACAGCAATGCCATCAGGATATTTATTTATCAAGGAGAGAAGCTCGCTCTTGTCCTTGACATTGTGCTTAGCCTGTGACGTCAAGAGAACAGAATTGTAATCACAAAACATGTATACATATATTTTTCCCAAAGAGAAAATGAGAAGAAACTAATCAAATCAATTTGTTGTAGTTTATCTTGTAAGAGAACCTTCTTCCATCGTAATGGGCTTTAGAGTTGTTCCTCATACTATCAAAAACAGCCTTGTTGGCAAGCATATCAACATAACACGCTTCATTGATTTGCTCTGGCGTGAAGGCTTGCCTTGTCTTCAAAGAAACAAGACAAAAAAAATCAACTTTCATTCGATTTTATATATAAAGCTCAAATGAAGAAGAAGACAAACGTCGCGGAGAAGATCAATGACAAGCTTCATTTGAGCTCCAACAGGATAGTTTCTTATGCTGTTAATGAGCTGAAGCCGCTTTGTATCGTCTGAAAACTTCTTGACCAGAGAAGCTCCATCAGCAGGAGGCTTCTGACTGGTTGCTGCAGGCACAGGCCGCCTCGAAGAAGAAGAAGACTGATGAGCCGCTCTTGAAGAAGCAATGCTCGAAAGCATTGATTGGTTTTTCACTTGCTGCTTCTTGAAATTGTTTAGCTGCTCATTTAGAGACATCTGAAGTGTACACAAGAAAAAAACCGATAATCCCCACAACAGTCAATATATATTAGGGCTTTCAATCGATTATGGAGAATTAGGGTTTCCAGAATTAATTAAGGGTGCGATTTTCAATATATAGGGTTCCACAGCAACAATAAATTTTGATTCCTCCGATCATAGAAGGAGAGCAACTAGGGTTTATCAATCGATACAAACCTTCCCCGATCGAAGAATAAGCGCTTTGATTTCTCTTTGCTTTTATCGACGAGAGGGTGTTGGAGTAATAATGTCAATCTCTTTATATAGAAACACGTTTTACTTTTCAGAATAAAAACACGCTTATTATTAATTTTTTCTTGCATGTAATTAATAAAATCAATACTACATCTTGGTTTACATTAGGGTTTCGCATTTTGCTTGGTTCAACCAAATATAAACCGGATGCCAATCCATTCTGTTAGAGGTTAGCTCAGATTCGAATTCAAAACCAGCCAAATCAAACGAGAATTGAGTTTAATTTAGTTCCTTAACTTTCGTCTACCATCGATACCGGGATAAAAAAAACCGAACCGGGTTAGACTGCTAGTTTGCTTCACGCGGTATTGTAAGGCTAAGAATTTTGGGTCTTACAAATCATAATTGAAGGGCTGGATAAGAATTTTGGGTCTTATAAAGCCCAATAGAGAGCCCAATAGAGAAGTAACCTTTTTCTTTTCTTTTCCTTTTTTTTTGGGTAATAATCTTTTTAAATTCGTTTGATTCTACCTTTCTTCACTTTTCAGATTCTTCCTCTCAAGTTAAGTCAAACAATTCTGTCACTTTTCTTTTAGGGTTTATTGATTGATAGCTCTGTTTCCTATTGCATTCCCCGGTTAGTTTCATTTATCATTTTGCCATTTATTCGATCCTTCTCTTTTCTTCAACTGAGATATTAGATGGGTTAAGCAGAAAACAGACGAATCGTTGCGAGTAATTTAACTGAATAGAGTTCTGACTTAATGAGACAAAGGAATAAGCTTTGCGTGTATACTAGTTTGTATCTGTAACTGGAACTCTCCACTTGACGGCTTGAGCTTGGTTTGAAACAATACTCTTCATAACCTGTCTCTTCCTCGATTGAAGATTCACTAAAGCACTTGTATAATTTGTTTAAATTGCCTTACCAATTTTGATTCTTGACACAGCCATGGAGTTAGAAAGCTTCAGGGTAGTTCTTACCCCCACAGTATTCTATATTCCCGGTTTCGTAACTGATGAAGAGCAAACTCAGCTCCTGAATCATGTAAAAATCTCCTCTCCAATTCTTTTGCATTTGACATCTTGACTTCGTTACTCTTTTACAATCAAGTACTCATTTTGCTGTACTGTTAAGATATATGGAGCATCTGGTTCCAAGTGGAAGACTTTAAAGAACAGAAGATTACAGAACTGGGGTGTGTGAGGAGACTTGTGTACACTTCCCTCATTACTTTGTTTTATTACATTGTTTGTTTGAATGTTTGAAGAAACGAAAAAAGTCTTGAGCTTTTTGGTTTATTCTGTAGGTGGTATGGTCCATGAAAAGGGTCTTGTTCCACAAGAGTGTAAGTAAGGATGAGAATAAATGCCCAATCGTTCTTTTGACAATCTAAATACTCAAGAGTATATGTAATATCTTTGGTTTTGTTTCAGTGCCTTCTTGGCTGACAAAGATTACAGCAAAAATTCGTGAAAGCTCGGGTCTTTTCCCTTCTGCTATCAATCATGTCCTCATCAATGAATATCATCCTGACCAAGGGATAATGGTACGTAATCTGTCTTCTCTGTGGTTCCTTTCTTATTCAGGGGTTAAAATCTTCTTACTTGAAAATGGTTTTATTCTCTGGTTTTAGTTTTATGTTAAAGTTAATGAGCAAGTTTTGTTACTTCCATGGTTGTTGTTTCCACAGCCACACCAAGATGGACCCGCTTATTTTCCTGTTGTAGCTATACTGTCTCTAGGCTCACCTGTAGTCATGGACTTCACTCCGCATTTAAGATTAAGATCAGGCAATGATGACATTTCCAGAGATCAAAGTCCCGGTGCAGAGAGTTGTGTGTCTGAGAGAGATAATCAACACTCATTTTCTGTTTTGATGATGCCTAGAAGCTTACTGATCTTCAAAGATGAAACATACTCAGGTAAATTCCTCATCTATGTAAATCTTTAAACCCATATCTTCAACAGTTTTAAACATCCAGTTTAATTCATATTATCCTATCTTGTTTTTAGATTTCCTCCACGGCATTAGCGATAGTCCAACACAATGCTACAAGCAGGTGCAATACAAAGCTCTTTTTCATAATTGGTACTAGTGACATTGGTGTAAACGACAGTGATTTTATTGTGGTTTCATGCTCAGGTCGTTAACGAAGCTGAAGCATTGGCTTACTCTGAGAATTCTAGTGAAGAGTCCAGGAAAAGCGGTGACAAGATTCTTCACAGAGACCAAACTCGAGTTTCACTTACTTGCCGTTTAGTGCCCAAAGTCCATAAGAATCTCTTCAGGTTGTAGAGACAACTTTGATAACGAAACAACTTGTAGTTTCCCTACTGAAATTAGTTTGTCTTGCCGTTTCTGACTGTGTATAAAAAAGGCACGATTTGTGACGTGGGAAATTGAAAACGACACGATTTGTGTTTGTGGAAACTTGAGGACAAAGAAGTTGCAACGGATAGGATTAAATATGAGCCCTTCATATTTTTTATTTCCCTGTGAAGAGATAACACACACTATATACAATCTCACTCTATCCCCAAATCTTCTTCTTCTCCAAATAATCCACTAAATTTCAAACCCTAGTGTTTCGATTTCTCCCTCTGCTCCAATCCGTCTTCCATGGCGATATCGGCTCCAGCCGCTTGTTCTTCCTCCTCTAGACTCATTTCTTCCTACTCTTCTCCTTCTCCTTCCCTCTGCCCCGCCGCTGTTTCCGCCATTTCCACCTCCGGTAAGCTCACAACCCTAAACCTCTCTTCCTCCTTCATCCCTTCATACTCATTGGCTAGCCTCTCCTCCACCACCGCCGCTTCCCAATCCACCCGCCGCTCCTTCACCGTCCGCGCCGCTCGCGGGAAGTTCGAGAGGAAGAAGCCTCATGTGAACATCGGCACGATTGGACACGTTGACCATGGGAAGACCACTTTGACCGCAGCTCTCACCATGGCTCTCGCTTCCATCGGATCCAGCGTCGCGAAAAAGTACGACGAAATCGACGCCGCGCCGGAGGAGAGAGCTCGTGGAATCACAATCAACACCGCCACGGTTGAGTACGAGACCGAGAATCGTCACTACGCTCACGTCGATTGCCCTGGTCACGCCGATTACGTCAAGAACATGATTACCGGAGCTGCTCAGATGGACGGAGCTATCCTCGTTGTCTCCGGCGCCGATGGTCCTATGCCGCAGACTAAAGAGCATATCCTTCTCGCTAAGCAGGTTGGTGTCCCCGACATGGTCGTCTTCCTCAACAAAGAGGATCAAGTAGATGACGCGGAGTTGCTAGAGCTCGTTGAGCTTGAGGTGCGTGAGCTTCTCTCGTCGTATGAATTTAACGGTGACGATATCCCGATTATCTCTGGCTCTGCACTTTTAGCTGTAGAGACACTCACTGCGAACCCTAGTGTGAAGAGAGGTGATAACAAATGGGTAGATAAGATTTACGAGCTCATGGATGCTGTTGATAGTTACATCCCAATCCCAACGAGACAGACTGAGTTGCCCTTCTTGTTAGCTGTTGAAGATGTGTTCTCCATCACCGGTCGTGGAACCGTAGCTACAGGGCGTGTCGAGAGAGGTACTGTTAAGGTAGGAGAGACTGTAGATTTAGTGGGTTTGAGGGAAACTAGGAACTACACAGTCACAGGGGTCGAGATGTTTCAGAAGATTCTTGATGAGGCTTTAGCTGGTGACAATGTAGGATTGTTGCTTAGGGGTATTCAAAAGGCTGATATTCAGAGAGGTATGGTTTTGGCTAAGCCAGGGTCGATTACTCCGCATACCAAGTTCGAGGCGATTGTGTATGTGTTGAAGAAAGAAGAAGGTGGAAGGCATTCTCCATTCTTTGCAGGTTACAGGCCTCAGTTCTACATGAGGACGACGGATGTGACGGGGAAAGTGACGAAGATTATGAACGACAAAGATGAAGAGTCGAAGATGGTTATGCCTGGTGATCGAGTCAAGATTGTTGTTGAGCTTATTGTGCCTGTTGCTTGTGAACAAGGGATGAGGTTTGCTATCAGAGAAGGAGGTAAGACTGTTGGTGCTGGTGTTATTCAGTCTATCATCGAATGATTGTAACAAGAGAATAAAAAAGTTGTTTTTTTAGAGAGTTTCACTTAGTGAGCATCTATCTGTTTGCTTTCTTTTTGTTTCCCTCTTAATTCACATTACTTCTTCTTTTTTGTGCCATTTTTCTATAAGAACTCGAAATCAAAATGTCATATATTTCTTGATTTTCTGACCCTCCAGATAATTTTTGCAATTATTGATTCGGCTTTGGGGTCTAAAGACCAATGCAGATTGTGAAACTTCATAAATTCCACTTTCATTTGAAAAGTGAGATGAAAAGTGATGGGGGTGGACATGAGATTTGATCTTTCGCTGATGAATTGTTTTATCTTCTCTAACTCTATAGTTATATATAATATTACTCCCATTTATATATACTTTCTTCCTTAACTTGATCTCTTTCTCTCTTGGTTCGAGGCTTTGATTTAGACCCGTGAAGATAAAAAAGATAGAAAGAGCCAAAAAGACACCTCAACGTCCAGTGGCACAGCTTGTCCGGATGAGATTTATTTGCAAAATTGTTGATGTAAAGTATATCTTTGATTTAAACTTGGGATCAGTTGATATTACACAGAATAGGAAGCTACTTTCTTTTAATGCATCATTATACCTACAAGTCTTTAAGTTTCCATATCTCTCAAATTCGTCGTAGCGAAGCCAATCTCCTCTCTAGTTCATCCACTTCAGTAGATTCCGAGCTGCAACAAGAGTTACAAATGTATGAAATGAATGAATTATCTATCCCAAATAATTTTTACTGATCAAAGTAAATAATTTGAACTCTTATGTTATGTACATACTCATTCTTTTCGCTCTTGTTATTGACTGTAGTGGGAGCAGTGGCTTTTGTTGCAATCCGGCCCTTTGGAGCTGAAGATAACTGTTTCGAAAAGAAGCAAGAAACAAGAATTTTAGTTTTAAACGATCACAAGAAATGAGAATACTTTCCATGACAAATTTAGCCTAGCCCTTTTAAGAAAAACCAACCTGAGATGCAACACCAACACCAATCTCATCGAGCACCTATAGTAGCGAGGGCAAATACAAGTGAATGAGAATAGATAGAGGAAGCTTGGAGAAAACTCTCACAAAGAGGTGTGAGTATGCTGCTTGCGATTGAAATTTGCAGTAACTAACCTGGTTTGTGAGATCTTCTGTTTCTTCCTCAGCTTCATCTTTGTCAAGTGTTTCATCAATTGCCTCTGACATCATCTCTATCTGCAAAACGAAAAACGCAAAACACAAAACAAACATGACACAGCCAATCTTCGAGATTACACCGGGACTTAAAAATGGTATAATGCTCTTAAAAATGAGTAGAGATATTGTTTACCGTCATGTCCAATTGTGCAGACTGCTTCTGAAACTCCTTGATCACTTTAGCTTGTTTTGTCGGTGCCATTTGCTGAAAGTGAGAAAGATATGGTCAAAGAAGTGAGAAAAACCCGCCAAAGTTTGCAAAGTGGGATTGTTACCTTGTTCATTGCAACCATAGCTGTGGTTGCACCTTTCATGCCAGATGAAATTGAGGTGCTTGCATACAAAGCCTATATGTTATCAAAACCAGCAAGCAAGGAAACATTGAATAAGTTGATATTGGTATGGAAGCATGCGAAGATGAATGGGGACATTAAGTAAGCTAACCTGTGTATGGGTGGTTACACCACGGATTTGAGCACGGCTTCCCTGCAAATTGGTGATCTGTTGTCTTAATCGAACAAGTTGTCGAGCTAAGATCTTCGTGGCCGCCTATGAAAAATGTTTTAAACATAACAGGATCATTAATGTAGATGAGAATAGTCTTGAGGAATTGAATGAACCAACAAGATAGTAAACACTAGAAACGAAGCTGTGAAGTAGCTAGCGATAGAATCCTCTGCAGGCTTAACAAATTAGTCACCAAAAAAATGAGGACGAAAATTTTGATCTCACAAGAATGGCTTTACCTCGTTTCCAGTCTTGGCTGTTTTCTTGATTTCTGCTACAAGCCTCCTCTCCTAATTGCATCAGTAAAACCGTCAGAAATAGTACTTCACAGCATCGTAGTGAACTAAAAAGCAAAAGAAAAGTTGGCAGATGTCATCTACCTCTAATTGAAGAGATGTAATCTCGCGTTCTATACCTGCAATAACATTGTAAACACACCAATTGACAATGCAAATAAACTTAGTTTTATGATTGGCAATCGCAAAGTTAGATGAAAACAAATACTAATTAGGACTTAGCTAGCAGCGCATGATGCAACTAAACTAGACAATACCAGCAAGAACCGATTCTTGCCTCTTTTCTAACGCTGATCCACTAAGATCCCAGAGAGCAAGCAAGCAGATGTGAGAATTGACGCTAGCAACAGAGACTGTACAGCACAAACTCGACGTAAATGCAAAAAAACAGCTTTAAGACTTCCATTTCCTACAGCGTTTTTTGACCAGCAAGATATAATCTGTTTATAGAAGTTACTTTTCAAAAGAGAAGTGCACATACCTCGCGTAGCCACAGCCATTTCTCTCTTGCTGGTGCGGAGAGCCTCTGCAAAAGAAATAAATTTCAATAGAATCAGAGCAGAACTATACGCATCTCTCTCTATTATGGAAACAACAACAACAAAAACACTTGATTAATCACACAACACTGTCAAATTTAAGCACAGCTAAATCTTAAAGGTGACAATTTTGCAGACTCCTTGTAGAAATCTAGACCCAACTACAAAAATCAAGCTTCAATAGCAATGAACATTTTCAATTTTGCCCTTGATTATCGGATTTTCGTGAGGATGCAAAGTAAAGCCGACAAACTAGTTTGTCATGAGGATACGAAAATCCGAAAATATTCAAGCTTTACCTTTGGGAGTGGTCTTCTTCTTGAAAATGTTCATGGCTATTGTCTTCTCTGAGATCAACTGAATGATCAAACCCCTAATCCTTGTATTTATTATGGTGACAAAACCCTAATTACGTGGAACTGTGGAAGTGAAGTTGATCGGCAGGTAAAGCTTGTCTGCAGAGAGAGAGAAGAGTGGAGAAAAAAGTGTCTCCTTTATGTTTCTTTCTCCTCTCTCAATCTTTTTTATTTTTTGAGTAAAAATGTTTTAAGTCATCAATTCAACGCAACGCCACTGTGGAGCTAAGCCGTTACACTTAGAGAGTGAAAATCGTCATAATGTTTTCTGAAAATGCATTTGGTCAACGTCTAATTTCTTTTGCTTTACTTTTTCTATATACAAATGTTCATATATTACTATGACCATAAGCCTAATAAAGCATATATGAATTCATACGAAGAAAACAGATTAACTAAAACTACAGAAAATAACGAAAACGATAAGAATACACCAATCGCACGCTAAAAAACGCGGACCATCTCGGTTTTGCCGCAACTCAAAGAGCTGGAGTTATCATCAAAGTTTAAACGACTTTGAATACATTTCTTTCCTCCCTCTCAATTATTACATTTTAAAGTACAAAGACGTCAACATCCATCACATTTATTCGCTTCCATTTTGCCGGTATTTTAAGATTCTTATTACAATGACGTATAGATACTTAACTAACTCATTAGTGTACATGCAACATACACATGGATTTAGTTAAAAAGAAGTAGGCATGCATCTACCTACGTTCTTCTTCCTCCACAGCCATTCTCTCTCTGACAGTTGAAGAATGAGACAGCCACCGGGTGACCAAGATTGTAGATCTCAGCGAACTCACGAGTGTTGAATTGTTGGCGCCACTCCGGTGCATAAACCGTTTGTCTTCCGAGTTGTCGGTACAATATTAGCACGAGACGGTGAATCCCTGAGGTGGGACGTGGATTCTCGTAGCACAACATCTCATTGCCTGAAGCAATCATCAAATGGCATATTAGATTAAAGCTTTAAATGGTTGTAACAGACGGACAAGACCGTTCTAGGTTTGAGGCCGATAAAACAGATCAACAGACTAATGTTTCTTTTGAGAAATTTGTTTACAGCGGACAAAACTTACTTTCCCATAGCTAATACTATTCAAATTCTAAGTTTGATGATTAATATTCATGTATGAGTTTTATCTATCTATATATGCACCTAATGAATTTTTAGAGTTAAATTAAACTCACCAAATGTAGTTCCAGTTGTGGCAGGTATATCAGTCACCAACCTGTAACGAGAGTACCCATTTAGTGCAACCAGATGATTAACTATTGCTACTTGAACAAAGCGTGCATAAAATATTTTTTTTGAAATTCTTTTAAATTATAGAAATGTAATAAGACAGAAAAAAAACATGTTGCGTGTGCTAGCTATGATATAACATGACACTCCAACGCAAAACTAACCCTGACCACAACAAAAGACATGTCCTGTACTTGTATATATAGAATCTAGTCTGTGTAATTCTAAAAGTACAGTTAAATGAATACATAAGACATTTAAAGTTAAAGCTGTTCTCTTAAAGTTGATTCGATATGCACCCCCTTAAATGTAGTGGATCTCTAAATTTCGAAGTCTCTTATATACTGTACATATAGATAAATATATATTCTATATATTAAATTAAGAAGTATGTACCTTTATATATATTTTAAGTAAAGTAAATTGAAATGAAGAGAGATGATACAAACCAATGGAGATATTCTCGGAGGTGAGGGTTGCTTAGACTCGGAAAATCTGGATCCACCATAACCTTCATTAATCCCAATAACACTAACCGTATAAGAAGATCGATTATGAAATATCATTAATCAAGAAAGCACGGGGGTTGTTTTTCTAAGTTTGAAAAATGATAACACAAGAAAGAATCAAAAGCTTAATTAAAGTTTTTTTGGTCAAAAAACAAAAAAGAAGAAGAAGCTTAAATTAGGAAAGAGGTAGTAGTTACATGTCCACAGTCCACACACTGGCTTGACTATCCTTGTTCAAACATTCGTTATAATATTCAATCAAGATATAACTACTTACTCAACCATCATTAGTTTTTCACACAAAAAACAGCTTGATAGACCAAAAAAAAAAAAAGGAAAAAAGGTCAGACTCGTAACTGAGAATTCCGTTAAAATAACGTGGATATATGCACAAGACATATGTAATTTGTTTGAATCAATAAAGAAAGAGGAAGTAGAAACCAAGGTGTAGAAATTTCTGAGGTCTTCTCCTCCTATCTCGACCGTTGGTTTGTTCAGAACTTGAGAAGGCCTTAGATCCAAACCATTAGTAACCTCTCTTTGGCCATAAGTAACCCTAAGAGAGACCAATCTCGTGAAAGGATCAAGAACATCTCCAATAACTCTTCCCACCACAAGAGGATCTCCTCTACTTAGAGACATGATATATCTTCGATCTCAAGTCTCTCCAAATGTTTTGCTTCTTACCGTATATAATTTTTATCAACCCTTTACCGCTGTTCCTCTATATATAATCTTTTGGGAATATTGCAATAATTAGCTCGTGAGTCACTGAAATGAAATCATTACCAGAGTCTTTTTCGTGTATTGTCTTCTTCGAGTCGAGAATATAAAAACTGGTTCGACGTGCGTAAATCACTTATTGTCTAACTATTCATACTTGTCCCTTTTTTTCTGTGTTTGTGGTATTCGGTTCCAAACCCACTATTCTAAACATAAATCATAATATTCCAGATTTTACATCATCCACAAATATTTGATCTATATATTTCCTTCAATCAACTACCTCTCTGGACTATATAGATACTATATGCATACATATTGTTTCTCCCTATAGAAACCAATGTTTCATTAATTACGACTAAAACGATTTATACATCAACTATAACTTTAACGTGTTTTTACTTTTATCAGTTAAACAAATTAATGAAATTTCACTAAACCAGTAATAATATAACTAAGAAATATACGGAAAACAAATTTACAAAACAAAAAAAAAGTACCAATAGTTCAGTGGCTGAAAAGTTCAGGTAATTAAGAAATCATGGTTGGAGTATTTTATTATGATTTCAGTTATGGCTTTGACTAATGACTACTATATAATAAACACTTGACAAAATATCCAATTTTTCACATATAACAAAAGGATTTTGAATGAACTATTGTAGATATTTGTTTAGGGTTTTGCAAATAGGTTCCTATCTTTGTAGATCCTCCCTAGCCCAATGAGTACTGGTTTATTATTCGGGACATTCGCAACAGATGTCTGTCGGTACACAGTTGGTTCAATCTGAAGCAAAATATCCAATCCAATTATTGGATCATTAGGTTTTATGTGGAATCATCTAAATATGTGAAGATTACCTACCATTGCAAGTTTAATTTGAAGAAAAAAAATTATAAAACATAATTTAAAAAGTAATAGAGAATATTTTATTGAACTGGGGGGTTTTGTATGCTAATCTAGAAATTCTATCCCAAAGCTAATATTAATCTATGAACTCCTCATTAGCAAAACTGTCTTTCCTGGGATATATATTAAGCAACGGAAGCATTCGAAGGACGATTTGAAACATTTTTGAAAATTTATTTATGAGTTAGTTATGTTGATAACACAAGCTGAAAATATTTAACTACTTTTGATTATATGATTGACGTAAACTTTATCCTATATTTTAGTTAGCAGAAGCCAACCGCACGTTGGACCGCCGTTTGGGACGATCAGATTATGAGCATAAGCACGTTTTAAGATCGCATATTACATATTCTGATTCAGACAACGTTTTGAGGTTTGACGAACAAAGGTGTCCTAACGCGTCAAGTAAAAAAATTTAATAATATAAAAATCTATTAAACAAAAGCGTAAATTACGAAAACACAGAGAGATAAATCCGGGTAAGAGATTTTGGGGGAGAGAGAGACAGGGAAAAATCAGAATCTATTGTCCATTTCCCAAATTTTGGATTGGCTTTGCATAATCGCTCTAGATTTCGCGGGTTTTGCAATCGATTCCCCTTCCATCTCCAATCGGTAAGATCGACCGCACAAATCTCTTATCCTTTCTATAATCTTCTTTGAGTTTGTTGTAATCTCGACACTGTTCTGTTTGTTCGTTTAATCCATTACAAAAATCTCTCTATTTGAGTTTGATATGGATGCAGAAGTTTTTGGCTTTGAATTGGGTTCGGGTTTCGGTTCAAAGCCAGCTCTTTTTCTTATCCATTTAGAGTTCTGGGAGAAATCAGGTGAATTTTTTTTTTTCTGTTAAGTTTCTTCATCTCTCATTTGCTTTAAGCATAAGTATTGTTTGGAATTGAGTATTGAGAAATGTTAGCAATTGTGTGATTGTGATTCTTGGATATAAAAAGAAGAAGCAGATATGCAGGACCAGCTCGTGTGTCATGGCTGTAGAAATACATTGCTCTATCCTAGAGGAGCTACGAACGTGCGTTGTGCGTTATGTAGCACTATCAACATGGTTCCTCTTCATCATCATCATCCTCATCCTCCTCCTCCTCACGGTATCGATTTTTCTTCCTTCTGTAATTTGCGGATTTTGTAGGTGATTTGAGTCTTTCAATAAGAATTGAGTAGGAGGTTAAAGTAAAAAGTTTTGAGACCTGTGCCATTATGACTTGGTTGGATCTGAAGGTCTGAACACAGCTAATGCAGGGGTTGACATGGCTCACATTATATGTGGTGGTTGTCGAACAATGCTTATGTATACGCGTGGGGCAAGTAGCGTAAGATGCTCTTGTTGTCAGACTGTCAACCTTGTGCCAGGTATGTATAATATCTAGAATTGTCTTTCACATCTTTGTTTGATCAGCATTCTTCTCTTGTGATGCTTGCATAACTTATGTGAAATCTGAAAAATGGAAGGTTTTAGATGATCTATGTGGCCTACATAGCTACTTGTTAGAGTTGAAAGGGTTCATTGAATTTCTTTTGATCTACCATTAGATTCTTCTATCTATTGCAGCTTAAGAACATTGGTGAATTGCTTTTCTTTCGTCAATATTTCTCTTGCTTCTTGGATTTTGCTTGTGTTAGTTGTGTTGGTTTGCTGACTTGACTTTTATGAAATCTATAGCACATAATCAGGTTGCGCATATCAATTGTGAGCATTGTCGGACGACACTCATGTATCCTTATGGTGCATCGTCTGTTAAATGCGCCGTATGTCAGTTCGTTACTAACGTTAACGTGAGTACTCCTATCTCTAAAGTCAATTCTGCATGGTTTAGTTAAATCTATTGGCATTTTGATTTGTCATTTGTTGTTGTTTATCTAAAGACGGGCAATGGAAGGGTGCCTCTCCCTACTAACCGGCCAAATGGAACAGCCTCTCCCGGGACAATGCCCTCTACATCCACTGTGAGTTATCAAAATTTTTGATTTTGTAATAACTCTGAAGATGCTAATGGATACAACTCTTCTTACTCTTTTCGTTGGTTTTTCATTTTTTCCAGCAGTCAACACCACCGTCTCAGACACAAACCGTCGTTGTAGAAAACCCCATGTCCGTTGATGAAAGTGGCAAGTTGGTGAGTTTTATATTACTAATCACTTGTGTTTCTTTGTTCTTCTTGTTTACTCATTAGAAAAGGATTTGACAAAGTGACTGAAAACACAAATTGCAGGTGAGTAACGTTGTGGTTGGAGTGACAACGGATAAAAAATAACCAAGAACGAGTGAGATCTGAAAGATCAAATCGAAGTTCTTCGTCTGGTTTGTGCATATTAATACATACGATGAAAATCTTTCTGTTTGTACATCTTTCGACTTCTTTTTAACCCAAGAATAAGGCTTATTCAGAATCTCTTTTTGGTTTTTTGTCTTTTACAAAGTTAAAGAACAAAAGAAAAGGGTTTTGCTCCGGCATTCTTTTGCTCCATGGAACTTTATTCTCTCTTCTGTTTCTAGACTTGTAAACTCCACTGCCTCTTGTGGCATTGTTCATTTATGTATTAATATAAATCTGACACACCAGCCAAACATTAAGGTTTGGGTTTGAAAAATATCTTTCTTCTATGAATAAGATTTGCTTCATGGGACAAGAACAGATCAAGAAACTGATCTTAGCTTTGGTAGATAAGACTTGTCTTAGAGCAAGTCTGGAAATCTGGATTATCTATCTTGCATTAATCTTTCCACAACAACCAAAACCTAATCAGTACCCTCCAAGAACATTAAAGTTAGATGATCAGAAAAAACTTCCCAACAATACCCAAAAAAAACCACCTCTTTGCATATAAATGCACTTTCCACACTGACACAGAGATTCATCACTTTTCTCTTGGTCACTCACTACATCAACAATGCCTGGAGAAAACATTCTGTTGGCTGGTGAGACCACAAAGAGCTGGAAACTACTTTTGGGGATGAGAATATTGGCATTCATGGCTACTTTAGCTGCAGCCATTGTAATGGCACTGAACAAAGAGACAAAGACCTTGGTTGTAGCCACCATTGGTACTATTCCTATTAAAGCCACTTTAACCGCTAAGTTTCAGCACACACCGGCTTTCGTGTAAGCCAATAAAACCCTATATTAAGAACTCGATTCAACACTTATGGAAATTGCAAAATGTTTTTGAGTTATTAGCTAACACTGATGACTTTTGGTGAAAAAAATGTATTACAGGTTCTTTGTTATAGCTAATGTAATGGTGAGCTTCCACAACTTGTTGATGATTGCTCTTCAGATTTTCAGCCGGAAACTGGAATACAAAGGTTTCCATATACTCTCCGTCGCCATTCTCGACATGGTATAAACTACACACTTTATCTACACACAAGTAAAATTGTCATATACGTACATAATTTACATGCATGCATATCTTCAAGTAAATATAATTTTATATTTTTCTCAAATGGAAATTGCAATTGGGTCGAAAGAGTCCGGTTTATTCCAGTTTTAAAACTTAAATATACGTATTGACTTGGTTTCTTTGATTGCTAAAAAATAAAACGTTTGGAAAAAGCTAAACGCAACTCTGGTATCTGCGGCTGCAAACTCAGCGGCATTCATGGCGGAGCTTGGGAAGAACGGGAACAAGCACGCCAAGTGGAACAAAATCTGTGACAGGTTCGCCACTTACTGCGATCATGGCGGCGGAGCACTCATCGCAGCTTTTGCCGGAGTCATTCTTATGCTCCTCATCTCTGTTGTCTCCATTTCCCGCCTCTTGATCAGTTCTAACAAATTCTCCACCGATGCTGCCTCTCCGTCTATTTAGCCGCCATCCCTAAAACATGTTGTAAAAATTCACCAATATGTATATATATATGTTGTGATTTAACTTTGCCTTGTCTCAAGTGACTATCCGATCCTCTTGTCTCTAGTGCACATTCACTGCACTGCACTGCTCTGTTTTGTCACTTTCATATGTAAATATATGACTTTTCATTTCTCACTTCTCTTTTATTTAATAAGCGATATTTTTATTTACAAATTAAACATATGACTAGTTGATTACCCGAATATTAATCATAATTTTTTATTAAAATATACAAGTATAATATATATAAATATAATTAAAAATATTAACTGATATTTATAGTTACAAATATATGCACTGATTATACAATTACAAATAATAGTTACAATTACATTTATTTTATAGTATAATTGCATAAATGCTAGATAATTGTTGGTTTTATAATTAACTATAATAATATCTTTTATATGAATAAAATTGCACATTTTAATATACTAAATTAGAGTAATACGTTCTATCTAATCGGTTCAACATCAGACTAAAATATTTAAATTTTAATAAAAAAAACTAATTATAATATGCATGAAAAAATTAGATTGTTTTATTAAATGGATAATATGAATTTTTTTAGCAAAATTAAGATCAAAGAAATATGATATAAAGAAATATAGTGTTTAGTAACCTAAGTAATATTATGTATTAATTTTTTTTATAAATTTGTTGTTAAGAAATAGAAATAGAAAGAATATCTTTATAAATTAAATGTTAAGTATTAAATATATAGTTGATATAATATAATTTCTAACCAAATTAATGCTAATGACAAATGATATAATTACTCTAATAAATCAAGCATTTTTTATATGTATTTTGAGAAGTTCTCTTATAATGACACATCAGCATGACACTTTTGTAAATCATACATGACATAAAGATCATTTTTAAATTGTCCTTCTCAAATAATAATAAAAGATTACATAAAAAAGAAGTCTAGAAAAATAATCAGAATAATTTCTTCTGAATTATAGATCTAATGCAACTTTATTTTATACTATTGAAACTTGAAAAATACGCATTCTTATGTCTCTAATAAATGTGAAATTAATCAGAAATATTGAAATGCTTTTTTATCCTATAAAGAAGTAAATTAAGGTTTACTAGAGTAAGATAAGTGACTGAATTAAAAGAATAATGATAACCATTTTTTTATTATTTTTAAGATTAATGTTAGTCTTTTTTTGTTTTCTTTCTAATTAGGTCATAAATGGATAAAAGATTGTTCTTTTATGTAGTTCTTGCATAAAATGATTAATCTCTATTTGGCAGCTTATTTTTTACCCTTTATATATTTCTTAGATTAGACTCTAAGATTGTTCCTTTGGTAATTGTTGCCCTAAGAACATCTCTGACCTAAATTCAAATCCTCAAATTTTGAAATTATTTTATTTTCAAAACACTCTCAAATATTCAAATTTTAAGGTTTTTTTTTTTAATTTCCTACCCATCTTCAAATTCTTAAATTTTGAGGTTTTTGAATAGTGAAATTTCAAATTTAAGATTTTACTATTCCAAACTTCAAAACACTTTTTTCTTTTCTTTTTATTTCTTATAATTCTGTATTTCTTACATAATATAAAATTAATTTCACATAAAAATAACATTACATTAAAAATAACATCACATTAAAGTCACACTACAATAACATATTTTACATGAAAGTTTTTGTTTAATGTATTTGTGTAATATTTTTTTTTTTAATTTATTTCATGTAATATTTTGTGTTTTCTAAAAGAAGAAAGAAAAGGAAAGAAAAAAAATCCTCATTCACAGATATTTAACGAAAGGTTTTTGAGATATACGTTACAAATATACATATATTCTGGTTATTACGAATTGCTTTTTCTTATGGTCCTCATCTCTGTTGTCTCCATTTCCCGACTCTTAATCAATTCTAAAAAATTCTCAACAGCTGCTGCTTCTCCGTCGTATCTCGTCGACGTCCCCTAAAACATGGTAGTCAAAATTCAGCAATATGTATACATATGTTGTGATTTACATTGTGTGTTGTTTCAAGTGACTATCTAATTCTCTAGTGCACAGACACTGCACTGCTCTGTTTTGTCACTTTCATATGTAAATATATGACTTTTCATTTCTCACTTCTCTTTTATTTAATAAGTGACATTTTTATTTACAAATTAAACATATAATTACATAGAAAATAAGTCTAGAAAAATAATCATAATAATTTCTACTTAATTATAGATCCCATACAATCATAAACAATCAGTCTAAAATATCAAATAGATTGTTTATGTGTAAATCAAAATTCACATAATAACAAAGTTTATAATTAACATTAGATCAATGTATACTTAATTAACGTGTACTCTTATTCTACTAATATACAAATTTTACTTAAAATATGATAACAATTTTTTGATTTAAAAAAATAAATAACAAAAAAAAATTATATCTAAACAAAAAAAAATAAATGCAACTTATATTAGAAATAAAAAATAAAACATTCTCGTGCGGACGAACGGGGTTAAAATCTAGTTTCTACTTAATTATAGATCGCATACAACTTTTTTTTTGTACTATTGAAACTTGAAAGATACACATTCTTATGTCTCTAATAAATGTGAAATTAATCAGAAATATTGAAATGCTTTTTTATCCTATAAAGAAGTAAACTAATGTTTACTAGATTAAGATAAGTGCCTGAATTAAAAGATTAATGATAATTATTTTATATTTTTATTTTATTTTTAAAATTATTGTTAATCTTTTTTTTTGGTTGGGTAATAGATGGATCAAAAATTGTTCTTTTCTATAGTTCCTACATAGAATGATTAATGTTTATTTCACGGTTATTTTCTTTACTCTTTATATATTTCTTAAATCGGATTCTAAGAATGGTCATTTAATAATTGTTGCTATAAGAACATTTCCAACTTTTTTTTTATTTTCAACTCACCGTCAAATTTTTAAATTTGAGATTTTGAATAGTAAAACTTCAAATTTGAAGTTTTACTATTCAAAATCTCAAAACAGTTTTTATTTTTTTTTTTATTTTTTTTAGTTCTTATAATTTTGTATGTTTTAGAAATAGTCTTATTAACTTTTTTTCTACTTTCATTTTGTATATAATTTTGTATTTTTCTATATTATTAAATAGTTAATTTTATAGTTTCAAATCAGATTATATCATATAAATTGACTAAAAAATAAAATTATTAATATAGAAAAATATTATATAACATTAAATTAATTTCACATAAAAATAATATTGCATTGAGAAACTTAAATTTATATTTAAAGTCACACTATAATAACAAATATTGTACAGAAAATATTTTGTTTAATGTATTTCATGTAGTATTTTCTGTAATATTTTGTTTTCTAAAAGGGAAAGAAAAGAAAATCATTCACAGATATTTAGATATACGTTACAAAAATTTTCAACTCAATTTGTCACTCTTCAAGAAAACTTTTCGGAATCTTGCCCCCTCGGCGAAGGTACACTCATCTTCCTCTTTAATGGCGTAGAGTTTACTTTGTGGCTTTTTAAGAGTCTTTTATCACTCGTTTGGGTACGAGTTGCTTTTTCTCTCTCTTGATGCGTTCTGGGTTTCTAGGGTTTCGAAACGGCACTGCATTTCAAGTGAGGTTTTCTTTTAACAGATCTTGCTTCTTTCTGAGGTCGCTGGTTAAAAGTATCGGGCTTTGTAAACCCTAATACTACAAGAAATGGACGGGCTTGTATCTGCAGCAGAGTCTATGGCTATGGAGGTTCTGTTCTTATCTTTTGCTTGGTTGATTGTGTTTTGCTTTTTCCCATTACCCTAATTTGCATGTGCGCTAGATTTGATCTGGGAAGACAATTCCCTCTTTCTGTATTACTGTTGCAGTTTCTGAATGTGGAATTGTGTATCTTACAGGAGGAGTCTGAGAAACCATCGATTGAAAGGGAAAGTAGCCTCGAACCTGACTCTAGTCCTCCTAGTCCGAAAGTAAGCAAATATGATTAATGTTTGTCTTCAGCTGATTATGGTTAGAGCAAGTATTGGGTAGGCAAATATGATGGATGTTTGAGCCTGAATCCAACCAATTCAAATTTCGACCAAATTCTTTGTTCTTGCATATCGGTATCTTCCTTTGCAAATATCATGTTTCTGAGTTTCTGAGACTGGTTCTTATTGATTTTTCTTGATATGTAGCAATCCAGTTACTTGGTTCTTGAGAATTTAGCAAAATCTCATCTGGTTAAGTAACGAGCTTATTGTAGTTTCTTTTACTTCCTATCAGTGTTTACCTGAATGATATTGTTTTCCTTTTGTTTTTGAGGTATCTGCTAAGTGGAATCCATCAGAAGCTTGCAGGCCCTCGGTTGATGATGCTCCCATATTCTATCCCACTAATGAGGTATTTCATAAATTTGATCTGCAGTTTTGGTTCTTTCTTGGTAATCTCTTCTGAAATTTTTCATCCTTACCGATGTTTCATGGTCAGGATTTCGAAGATCCACTTGCTTACATAGAGAAGTTGCGCACTAGAGCAGAATCATATGGCATATGTAGAATTGTGCCGCCTGTTGCATGGAGTCCTCCCTGCCCTCTGAAGGAAAAACAAATATGGGAGAAATCGAAATTCCCCACACGGATCCAGCTTATTGACTTGCTTCAGAATAGAGAACCAATCAAGAAGTCTACCAAAGGCAAGAAGCGTAAACGGAGAGGAATCCCTAAAACTGGATACACAAGAAGAAGAAGGGATTCAAGCTGTGATACTGATTCCTCTCAGGACGCTGAAGGAAAATTTGGTTTTCAGACTGGGCCAGAATTTACCCTGGAAGAATTTCAGAAGCATGATGAATTCTTTAAGGAGTCTTACTTTCAGGTAGAGGATCAACCTGGTTCCAGAGCGTCTGAAAAAAAGAAATTTAAACCCAAGGTAAAGGACATCGAAGGTGAATATTGGCGGATCGTTGAGCAAGCAACTGATGAAGTAGAGGTATGTATAGGCTACAGTATGATAACAGTTGTACTATTTCTGTCTTTCTTGGTTTCGTCATTTTCTTTTTCATGACTTCTTCTAAATTACTACTCTTGTTCTTATGACAGGTGTACTATGGAGCTGACTTGGAAACGAAGAAATTTGGAAGTGGGTTCCCAAAGCAATCACCAGGGTCTGCTAGAAGTTCTGAAGTAGAACAATACTCTAAACATGGTTGGAACCTAAACAATTTATCCCGTCTCCCCGGATCTGTTTTATCTTTTGAGAGCTGCGATATCTCAGGAGTTATTGTGCCATGGCTTTACGTTGGAATGTGCTTTTCAACTTTTTGCTGGGTAAGTTGCAGTTTTCTTTACGGTAGGGTCTTGTTAATTTATAGTTTTTTATGAATAATCTTGTGATTTTTCCTGGCTAAATGAGTTTTCCTAGATTTTAGTTTTTGTTACTTAAATATATAACAAAAACTCCTTTGGAACCAAAGTTATGGAATTGATGCATATGTCATGTGCTTTCTAGGATCTTTGTACTAACCTTCTGCAACCTGCCTCCTTACTTTGTTTGAAACAGCATGTTGAAGATCATCACTTATATTCCTTGAACTACTTGCACACGGGAGATCCAAAGGTTTGGTATGGGATCCCTGGAAACCATGCTGCGTCCTTTGAAAGCGCAATGAAAAAGCATCTTCCAGATTTGTTTGAAGAACAGCCTGACTTGCTACATCAACTGGTGAATTTTTTCACCTGATTTGCTGTTTCATTTCAAGCTTTGCTGATTAATTAGAACTCCGTGCTTGTGCAATTTTTGAGATAATCTGGCGAGAGCTGTCTTAAGATAATATGTATCTCATCTTGCACCTTCTATCTTTTATCAGGTCACTCAGTTATCTCCAAGTATCTTAAAAACGGAGGGAGTACCTGTCTATCGAGCTGTCCAGCGCAGTGGAGAATTCATCTTAACCTTCCCTAAGGCCTATCACTCTGGGTTTAATTGTGGTTTCAACTGTGCAGAAGCAGTAAATGTTGCACCAGTTGATTGGCTGGTTCATGGACAGAATGCAGTGGAAGGATATAGCCAGCAACGGCGAAAAAGCTCCTTGTCACATGACAAGCTGCTTCTTGGAGCAGCTCTGGAAGCTATCCATTCCCTCTGGGAGCTGGCAGTTTCAAGGAAGAAGACTGCTGCGATTGTGAGATGGAAAAAGGTTTGTGGTGAGGATGGATTGCTTACGAAGGCAGTCAAGGTGATTCTGATTCTATGTTTCTTTTTCTTGCATATGCATGCATGTACGAATGTATACTCAAACAACCATAGGCAATATGTTACATTTTCATAGATTGACAAATATCCTCTGTAGTAACTGAGGACTAGTCCTCCTGATTGTTGATAATATTGAATCAGCACCTTCAATGGTACTAATATAGCTAAGGTTAGCAGAAGCGGGTGGAGATGGAGGAAGAAAGACTAAAACACCTTCCGGATAGTTTTAGCTTGCTAAAGATGGAGGGGGATTTTGACATTAAGAGAGAACGAGAGTGCTTCTTGTGCTTCTATGATTTGCATATGTCTGCTTCAAGCTGCAAGTGTTCCCCCAACCGATTTTCATGTCTTAAACACGCTAAGGATCTGTGTTCATGTGAAAGCCAGGAAAGATTTGTCCTTCTTCGCCACACCATGGTTGAGTTACGGTCTCTGGTCAGAGCTCTAGAAGGGGATCTCGATGCCATAGAAGCATGGGCACGTAAAGGCGGTGACCAATATCCTTTACAGCATCCAAGAGCAAAAGAAGCCTTTGACCTCAAGGGTACCTCTTGTTCAAAGAGTCATGGTTCATCAAAAGCACAGCACCGAGACCAAAACAATCTTCAGTTAGGCTCTGAAGGCTTACAAAGTGATCTAGTCGTAAACAAGGACGTTCAGTTGAAACAAGATGCTGATCAAGATGTACATGGAATCACCAGTAAGTCAGCTGTCACTGATGTAGACCTTGCTGAGATAGTTAAGTTTGATGAGGAGAAGATTTCGGTTGAGTCTCAAAACCCACATTCTGTTTTAGATGTAGGGTGTAGCGAGCCGGCGAAGAAACGTGATGGTTGTTTAGAAGGGAAGGACCAAGATGCTGCAACCAATAGGTTAAGTCACTCTGTTGAGCTTTTGAAGTCTGGATCTCTCGTTGTTAAAAAGCTGTGGTGCAGTAAGCAAGCCATATACCCAAAAGGTGAGATAAATTGAGGATTTCAGATGAGCTTTTGTACTTTAGCATTGTTTATGCCTTTAAAGACTTTGGCTTTTGATTGTGTGTTTTCAGGATTCAAGAGCCGTGTTAAGTTCTTAAGCGTGCTTGATCCAACAAAACTAACAAACTACATCTCAGAGGTTCTGGATGCAGGGCTTCTTGGTCCATTGTTCAGGGTAGGGTACCCTTATCACGTTGTGTTTTCAAGAATATTGACTAAAATCTGTTTGAACCAATGAGAGTGGTGAAACCACGACACTGCTGAATCCTGCTGATCTGTTGTTATATATTTTTCAGGTCTCGCTAGAAGAATGCCCCGGCGAGAATTTCTCGAATGTATCAGCTGAGAAGTGCTGGGAAATGGTGATACAAAGACTCAAACTCGAAATCATCAAGAGGTGTGGTGATCAACCAGTTAGCTCTTTGACCTCTTTACAGCCTTTGGAGAGTATTAATGGGCTTGCGATGTTTGGATTTCTCTCCCCGCACGTTATTGAGGTAAAATTGTTAAGCTCTCATAATTACCCCATAAATCAGTTTTCTTAAGCTTCTTCTGGTGATAGATTCATCCTTTTTATGTCTGCTGGGTGAGAAGCTCGAAACTTCTGTTTCATTACCCTTGAGCATCTTCCTTGCTCGTTTGCATGACCATCGTTACATGTTTTCTCTGCCAGCGTTCTGAACTAAAAGTTAACTTTGCGCACAGGTGGTCGAGGCTCTTGATCCAAAGCATCAGTTGGAGGAGTATTGGAACCAGAAAACAGCGAAAGTGTTTGGTTTTGAACTAACAAAGGAAGAAAAGGAGATTACAGAGAAAGGAGGGGCTTCAGATCCCTCTATGGACCGGGACACAAGGCTTCTGCGTGGACTGTTGAAAAAGGCGACACCGGAAGAGCTTGCAATGATGCATGGACTTCTGTGTGGTGAGACACGCAACACCGAGATTCAGGAAGAGCTCTCTTCTTTGGTGGATAAGATGGAGAAAAGTCCTTGATGATGAGAAAGCAGGCACATACACCCTATTTGAAGTTGACTGTGTTGTTCCTTCGGTGTGTGTTCAAGCTTCAGTCATTCTGTTGTATTAGTGAAGAAAAACCTAGATAGGTAATACAAAAGTAGACAAAAGGTTACTTTGTTTAGGATTGTTGATTGTACTGCATTTACTGTGTACCATTGTTCTCCATCTTATTTGCTTGTACCAGCTTTAATTGAAGATAATGAAAATGCTTCTGTGACTAGTAGACGATTTCAGTCGAAAACCAGATTGAAATTTGGAAATAATTGTATCATCTTCATTTTCAAATGACGAAGTTAACCAGCGTAGATTAAACATGTATGAGCAGAAAATGTTAACCAAAGAAAAACAACAGACTTCAGAGTATTTGTTTGGGTTTTTAGTAGAGGAGAAACAAGCACAAATTCAGAGCCTTTATAAATCAATCATTCACACAAAGAGGGTTTGGACTAAAATAAAATGAAAATTTTAAAAGTGTGGCTTGAAAATAACCCAAGTATAAGATTCTGTGTCTGTACAAAGAGGAGAATCTTTAAGTGAGATCATCCTCGTCGAGATCTTCACCAGTGTTCATCTGAACTGCAGTAACATCTCCAGTGGGTAGCTTTCTAGCCAACTTGATGATCTGCACACAAATACTTCTCCATTAGATTCCGGTCGTTTAATGAAAGCTTTCTTTGATCTTCTGGTTTAACAGTAACCAAGAAATGCATAACAAATCCATTCAGAAACAGAAAGACGGGATTATGATTAGACTTAGGCAGGTAATTTAAATGAATTACCGCGTGATCCAAATTCGAGACAGTGCTTGAACTCGCCACCTTCTTGATTTCTTCAGTGTCACCTTCATTATAGGCTGTGAGCAGTCTACTAGCACTTCGGTTCTGATCACTCTTCAGAAAAGCATCAATCCTACCCAAAAATAAATAATTTCAGACATTTGACTTGATTATTCATGTTTTTCTTGTTTGTTGTAACATATATAGTGACTGCACAAAGAGAGAAGAGTATACTCACTGAGAACAGTCATTGTAGCATTTTTCTGCCTGCTTCAGGTCATGAGCATACAGATATACAATGATTGCACTAAGATAGGCCTAAAATAAAAAGGAAAAACAGCTAACTCGTAAAAATAGCATTCAGGGATACAAGAGAAACGATCTGAGTTACTCCGAGCGCAATGGTGTCGAACAGCGATGGAACCAGGTACCACTACAGCCAGAACTCATACTCATACCTTACACTGGCTATTTGTTGCGTCGCACTTATCAGCAGCTACACCCAATCTTAAGAAAAAGGTTGCAGCATCTGTGAACCTACAAATTTTAATGTATACCAGTTATTTTCTATATCAGATAGATGGATGAAAATATTCCATTATACTGCTACGAACTGATAATGCATCCATGCACAATGAAACTTTAACCTCGTGTGATTTCTTAAAGAATTCATGAACTTACTTCTCAAGCTTTATGTAGACATTAGCACAAGCACGGTAGAGATCAAAGGCCATTTGGTCCCTCCCATCCTCTTCAAGAATTTCACAAGCATCAGTGTATAGTTGGATGGCGTCATCAGGTTTGACATCTTCCAAAGCACTGAGACATAAATTATGGAAGATGAAACAAAGAAAAAGAAAAGTAGCTAGCTAGAGAAGTCACACTCAGAAACACATAAAGATGTCAACATAGAATTACCGGGCAGCCTTTCCAAGAGCATCTGATGCGGGTTGTGCCCTTCCACACTCAACATACAGCTCAGACGCCTTTCTATAAAAATCAGAAACTTCATTCCAGATACTTAGCTTCTGTGCTAGGGCAGCAGCAGACTCCATATGCTTTGCAGCATCCCAGGGACTAGTAAATATCAAGGATAACACTAAATAGGATGATATGTTCATACAGCATATTCGCAACAGATATTAATCTAAAAGGGTAATTTTGGATACGAAGATTGCATCTCTTGTCCTTTTGAAGCTTTCTCCAGAGCCACTTTAGCTTTCTCATATTTGTTTGATGCCCTAAACCCATTTGCTGTCATTTATCGATGAAAAGAGTTACAAGAACAGAATCAGATTTCATTTCCTCAAGAAAAGAATTTTCCATGCTTATAATACGTCTAGTCCCAAAGCTTTAGCATTCGGAGAAAAAAAAAGAAAAACCTAATACTTAGATTCTGCCATAGAGGAAACTACATAGTATCACCCACCTGCCTGCTCATACAACTCAGTAGCACCTCTCCAATCAGCACTCCATCTAGTAAGCGTGAGTTTTGTCCTGTGAAAAATGAAGAACCAAAGATGTTTAAACGGATGACTAAGAACAGAACGAGGTCACTGAAATGTAGGAGCTGAAACCAAAACACCATTTGAAAACAAAACGATGTTCCATATCAAATCAATCCAAAATGATTTCTCAACCCTAGTCAAACTAAGGAAATTATACGTTGCCTACTTGTTATCAAGTTTTAAAGCTAATACAATAGCATTTGCAGTTTCAGGATATATCTAGAAAACAATTAGTAATTCGGAGGAATTTGCAAAGGCCTACTCATTTGAAAATTAGTAAACTTAAGGAAGTGTTCGTAAACTTAAAGCAAACTCAGATTAAGCTGTTCCTACGCAACAATACACGAGATCCTAGATTCTTCTCTTTTTTCCAACAAAACCAATCAAGGCGTGAAAATGGATCACGAGAAGTTTCTTTCTCGATCACTGTTACAAAAGAACCCCATCATATCTTACGAGCACAATGATCGAGCTCAATTAACCAAAAAATGCCCTAAAACCCAATTCGAATGATTGTTCCACCTTTCATTAACCTCGGCAAAGACATTCTAATATATGGAGCGAGAAGAGGAAGAAAGCATACATTTTGTCGGCTTTGGACATCAATTTTTCAGGATCCGAAGACATGACTGGCTCAAATTCAGTAAAAGTCCCCGGCGATCTAGCAAACTCGGAGATCGATCTGCAAATTTAGAATCGCTCCACTATCTGATCAAATGTGTTTTGGCAAAAGATCTTCTATTTTTAGTTATAAATAATTCGACTTTATCTTCCACACTTAAAATAAAATAAAAAGGTTTCATTTTTTTTTTTTTTTTACACCAAGAATATTCTCTGATTCAAACAAACACCAAACCAAAAACATACATCATTACTTTAGAATGTTGAGATTTACACCATTTCCAGATTTATTTTCCCTGTGAGATTCAGATTCTATATCGCATAATTTATGAATAGTAACAACTTTGTTAAACCCACAAAAATAATAACTTTATACCAAAATCAACTTATATCTCACCTTCTCTGGTTCCTTTGGTCAAGCTCATGACAATAAGCATGATTCTGGAAACAAAGATTTAGGTAAGAAGTAGAAATCCAACGTTTCCATCTACATAACTCCACTCTATAAATTACAACACCATTGACTCCAAACATCATCAAACAAACACCATCACAAGCCTTCTCTAATAAAAGTCTAAGTACACAAAAACAAGTCAGCTACAATGTCGATGTCAAAAGTTTATCTCTGCCTAATCTTTCTCACCTTCCTCACTTCCCCACCTGTGCTCTGCTCTCGTAGCCCAAAACTCGTAGCAGCACCAGCCGCAATGGACAAAAATCTCGAGAAAACACATGTTCATCCACCAGCATTGCTTGTTTCTGAATCCAACAAGGTTGATTCACCATCCTCCATGTCCAAGATTGATGATGAGCCTGCAACAAGCTCTGCCATTGCCGGCTTTTTCAGGTATAGATTCCCATTCCAAGGCTGGCCTTTCCACAAGTATGCTCCTTTCCCGCCTGCAAATCCTTCTGTTCCTACAACACCGGCTACTGGAGCTGAGGAAGAGGAATCTGAGAAGGTGCCTTCTTCGCCAAGCAAAGGAAACAGAGATGGAAGCAACCCGTGATGAATGGAAACAAGAAATTGCACTTAACTACTAAAATCTTATTGTGTTTAATGACTGTTTGAATCTTTATCTTCTAGTTTTACATATTGTATCAAATAAAATGTACCATGTATGTGACATTTTACATGGAAAAATGAAATGAATACAATTTATCTTATCTACCATGTACTATAAATGATGTGTGACATTTTACATGGATAATGAAATGAATACAATTTATCTTAATCTAGCAAGCTCTGAATAATACCGGGCTCTCAGGTTCATCCTTTTGAGGCGATTTTGACTATGACAGACACAGGAATATGAACAGTGTGCCCTGTGTTTCCAAACAGCATGATTCTCCCAAAACTGGCAATAGAGCTGTTCTTCTTTGCTTTGAGGACTACACTAAGTAGCTTTGTCTCTCCACTGGCTATAGAAAATTGATTAGGAGTTACCTTCATCAAAACATCAAAAGGAGGAGTCAAACCAACACTATAGGTCTCATTTCCAGCAATGTTTGTCATTAGTCTTTGGACAGTTCGCGTGTTATTAAGCCTCGAGACTGTGATGGATGGCAAATTAAGGTCAGATCCGCTGATTGTTGCATTTCTAAGCATACAATTCTTGCCGGTGTAGTTGAATACCACTGGAGCTGATCCATTGATCCCACAAAGAAATGACATATAGTCTTCAAAACCTGCATAGAGAAAGAAAGAAAGAACCGTTAAAAATGGTTAACATTTGGTTATATGATCATGTAGAAAACCGCCGTTTCAAATCCAAACTTTGGCAAAATGTCCCGGATATTGCTTTGACTTGCCCCTGTGAAATATCATTAGTATCAAGTTTTGCTAACTCACCAGTATCAAAGATTAGTCCCGGATCCAAAGCAGCGGTTGCATTCACAAAGCCATTCCCCATATCAAATGGGATTGCAGGAGACAGGGTTTGATCAGGATTAGCATAAGCACGCTGAGCCATTATTGCCTCGCCTTTGTTGTCAAATAGAACAGAGGTTGTTGAAAGTGCAGATGCAATGGCTGAAGGACTAAAATTTCTGAATTTATGCTTGATCAATGCAGCCACACCAGCTACATGAGGAGCAGCCATGCTCGTACCAGACATCATAGCAAAACTCTCCCCTAAAAAGACCAGAAAGAACACAACAGCTTAAATGACAAAGCCATTAACTTTAAACAATGTTCATGCTTTGGAGATATTTATATACCTTCAAACTCAGCTGAATCTGTAGCAGCGGAACTCCAAGCACCCCAAATGGAATTTCCAGGAGCTACAAGATTTGGTTTCAAAATGTCGGCGTCGTTGAAAAGATTGTCTTCTGGATCAGGTCCTCTTGCTGAGTAATACATAATCTTGGGAGCTCTGTTACTAAAGTTAGCATTTTGTCCACCTGCAATGGCTGCAACTGCCCCAAATCTAACAATCTCCTTGGTGGTTCCATCTCTTTCAAGTGAAGAGTTATAGTACTTGAGTAAAACCTATTTATGAGTTGCACATCGTTGTTAGAAAGAATCAAGAGAAGAAGTGATATGTTTCTGGCTATATTCTCACCTTGGAATCTTCTGAAGATGGAATTATGATGCCAGGCATATCCATTGGTGTAGGATTGATCTGAAAGCCAAGAACATATGGATCCAAGTAGAACACAGCACCCTTTGCAGATAGATTCTTGGCAACAGCTAAAGCCTGTTTAATACTGGAAAGTCCGAGCACGAAACGGATAGAGTAGCTGCATATCAGGAGATTCCCAAACACAAGATTCTTATCCAAGCTGTCAGATTCTTGGCATTCACCTACATACATGTCTTTGTCTGCTACAGAGCTTTTGTTTTTCAATGCATCAACAGCAGAGATCATTGTGTACATCTTGCTTTCATCTGTAGGAACTAGAAGAAAGAAAACAAAACCAAAATTCAAAGCTAAGCCATCTACAAACTAGCTTATGATTTGAAATGGAAATATAAAAAACTTACGTGCAAGTCCTACTCCAGGAATGGATGCATTGTTGCCTAAGATTATCGAATTAGAGTAAACCCGATCGTGAGTAGCAGCACCAACTGTGAAGATCCATGGACTGAAGGAGGACATGCTCTTAGGAGAAGGACCTGTGTTTCCTGCAGCTTGCACAACGAATATACCGGCCTTAACAGCGGATAGCATAGCCATGTCTAGAGGGTTAAAAAACGTGGCTACACCAGGAGGACGTCGGTTAGGTGTGATGGATAGACTTAATATGTCAACTCCATCTTGAGCTGCCTAACCAAATTCATAAACCACTGAAAAGTGTCATAGAAGATCCATTCTTATAGTCAATTGAAACGAAAAAGGTAAATGCTTTACCTGGTCTATAGCAGCAACAACATCTGCAGCAAATCCCCCAAAACTCTTATACAATGCCTTGTAAACAGAAATGCTGGTACATACCAAACACACATAATTAGTACTGTCAATGCAACATGAATGATAAAAGATGGTCTTAGCAAAAACCATTTGCAACTGATGTTTGATTAAGATCCGTATACTTACTGTGCACGAGGAGCGATTCCACTAGCATTTCCAAAGTTATGTCCAGAAACTACTGCTGAGACCCCATGGTTACCAGCTGCAATGGAAGCTGTGTGCCTGTTTCATCAAGATACCAATCTGCAGCCTTTAATATGTGAAAAAAGATTCCAATGATTCAACAATATTAAACTTACGTGCCATGGCCATCTCCATCAAAAGGAGAAGCATAGTCCTCAGATGAATTGAAAATCCCTCTAGTAATAGCTGACTGCGCGAAATGGCGGGCTCCAACAAGCTTCCTATTGCAAGAACCCGATGGAAAATCCGGTGTGACTTCACAAACACCTGAGAAATGATTAGGGATCGGATACTGGCGCTGGGAAGTGTCAGTGCCATTGAAACTAGGGTGAGTTGGATCAATGCCAGTGTCGATAAAACCGATAACTATTCCTTCTCCAGCACTTTCATATCCACCTTCTTTGACCCATGCACCGTTTGGTAGACCCATGAACTGAGGTGTATAAGTTGTAGCCGTCCTAACAGAGAAATCCAACACTATGTTTGCTACTTCTCTTCTCCTTGAGAGCTTCTCAGCCTTTTTGGAAGCAAATAAGATAAAAAAAAAAAAGAAGTTTTAAATGAAGATAACAAACATAGTATAAGCTCATGGAGATATGGTATGATCAAGAATTCAAGATTATATACCTGTTGTGAGCTAACAAACACAGCAAACCCATTGATGAGATAATGGAAGCTATAAAGCTTTATATACTTCTCTCCTTTCAATACATTTCTCAGCAAAGAGTCATGAGCTTGAGCAATTGATGATCCCCTTGATCTCCAATTTGAGATGTTCCTATAACCAGAGAACCAAAATCAATACCAATAAAAGAATATTTGCAGCAAAAGAGTGAATCTTTATATGCAAAACCCAATTTTTGGTGCTTTTCAAAAGCATGGAAGTTAAGAGAATCATACAATGCATGTACCTAAAAGTGAACTCTTTCTGATTCAGTGGTTGAGTCATTAACAAAAACCTGAAATTTGAAGATTCCAAAGCAAAATTCAATTACCTAGGCTGGAGTTTTGGTCTAGTAAACCTTGAAGTGTCTCCATGTTTGGATCCTTGGTGGTGCTTATCTTTGACCCTTTTCATTTCTTCTTGTTGTTGGAAAAGATGAAGAGTAGGAGCTTGTCTCAGAGTAACAATGTAAACAGTCGTAGTAGAGTTTACATCAGAATCATCATTATCTTGGCCTAAGGTAAAACAGAACAAAAAACCAAAACAGAGCAGAAAAACCCCAAAATTCACCATTAAAACTCTCCTCATTTTTTCACTCACTGATAAGAGACTGCAAAAACCCCACCAAATTGCTTAAATAAGAAGAGGAAAAGAGAAAACTGCAAAAGAAGAAAAAAGAATCATGAAGCAAACATGGTGGTAATAAGTGGAATCTGCAGAATAAAAGGAGCTGCCTTTTATTTTTTTTCGTGTTGGAGACGGTGAAAGAGTAGCAATATGGATATTATATAGTTATTATTATATACACAATATGGATATTTTTAGCAGAAAGAAAAACCCAAAACTCACGAGAATCTGAAACCTTTTTTTCTCTTGGATTCTGTGAATATTTTTGAACGTTTTAACTACACTACAGGGTCCCAGAATGAGACTATGAGAGGCAAAGAAAAGGACGAGTACAGTGTTATTGAAAAAAAACAGAATTTTGCAAAATTTAGCTGTTGGAACTTGTCGGGTTGGACTTTTTATCTTCTTATTCGTTTTTTTCACTTGATTAAAAGTTCCGAAGATAACTCAAATTCACAAATGTCACTGAAATTTTTAAAAGAAAAAAAATTTTATAATAAATATGCGATCTTTTCTAGACTTTGATTAGATAAATAACCTTGTCAAAGTCCATAAAAACAAATAGTCTAATAGAATATAGAACTCGAATTCGTTACAAGTATCATTCCGATTAATAAATAAACAATAGCAACTAACGATTATATATGTTAATATGATTAAAGTCATAGCAGCTTTCTTCTATTGTATGGTGTTTTAAAATTAAAAAGCTGAGATTTAGCAATGGTGGGTCAAACGTGAAGAATCATTAGGAGTGTTAATGGGTCACACCGTTTTTTTTTTTACTTTTGGATTCTTTTCCTACTTTTTTTCTATCTATTTTGTCCTTCAACGGCACAATTCTTATAAGAATGAGAGCAATTCTCTTTTCGTTATATTTTGTGTGTGAATAATTCTACAAATGTCGTCACTGAAGATAACGCAATGCTATTATGTATACAAATCGAAATTCAACCAAATACTGAATGCTTAGACATGTTATTTACTTTGGGGTATATCATACATATTATTCATCTTTACATTAACGTTCATATGGTTTTGAATCTTCTGATTACGAATTTCATTATAAACCCGCCTTTTACTTATCACCCCCAATCTTAATCATTCGTCCGAACCCAAAAATAAACATTTTACAAAGCCCTCTACTTTGCCCATTGCAGATTTACGGTTGTGAATGCAGCTAAGACCTTTTTGCTTAAAGCGTGACGAAGTAGTCAATAGGTATTACTTAGGCATGCAAATCAAACACAACACCGAACTAAAAGAACAAAAACCGCAAAAGCTCTAGTGAGAAAGAAAGTTAAAAAAACTCAAGTAATCAGCTCACAAATTTGATTAATTCCCCAAGAGTAAGTTGCCGAAGATGATGAAGAGACAAGACTCCTACATTACAACCGAGACAAAAACTGTTTCTTTAGCAAGAGCTTTCAAACAGAGAGTGACTTTATATCCAAATTCATAAGCATGACATAAAAGGTAAATGCGAATATTCCAGACTTTCATCTTCTGATGCATCCACAAGTTCTTCATCCACAAAAAGCTGATTGTGTTCACCACAACTCCCTAAACAAGTTTTCAGTTTTACCTAAACAAGGACCAGAGAGGTAATTAAGCGTCATTAACCAATTTATCTCTTCTTCGTATAAGACTCAGATGTGATCACTAATGGCGACCAAGTTCTGATTAGTTTCTAAGAGGACGTTAAATTTCTCAAAATGGCGCAAGAATGTTGCTGTTTCAACCTTAAAAAGACTTAATCACTGTACAGCAATCATAAAGTTTTAGATGTTTCACGTTGAACATAAATATTCAGGTGCAAAATAAGAAGAAGATAACCAGGTTTACTGAAATCCTTCTTTCAAAGAAACACAAGAAGATAATGCAAAGACAATCACTCGTCAACAAATCTACAAACTCTGCAAAGCTAAGATAGAACAGAAATTCGGCCAAGTTATGAAAGGCAACATGAAAGCACGACATTGTAACCTGAGGATAAGTCGAATCAAACAACTTAATAATGCCTTCACAATCTCAAAGAAACAGCAGAAAAAAACAGTAAAAGCCGAGACAAAAGGCAACCTCATAGCTAACCTAATCACTGCTGCTGATTATGGGGATTAGGCGGTGGTGGCATGCCAGGACGCGGCGGAGCAAAACCACCAGGAGGAGGAGGCATTCCAGGACGAGGCGGAGGCGGTCCTTGCATCCCATGAGGAGGTGGAGGAGGTCCTCTCATCATACCACCAGGCGGAGGAACCATTGGCCTTTGACCATACGGAGGCGGTGGTCCAGGAAACTGCTGTTGCGGTGGCGGCCTCATACCATAAGGCGGAGGAGGACCTCGTCCCATCGGAGGAGGACCTTGACCACCAAAAGCCGGAGGCGGCGGAAGCATCTGTCCTGGAGGTCGCATAATCGGAGGAGCTGAAAGCTGCGGCGGACGAGAGATCTGAGGCTGCATCATTCCCGGAGCTGGTCCACCGACTCCACGAACCGGACCAGAAAGCCCAGGCTGAGCTTGAACCAGCGGACCGGTCGGCACTCCACGTCCAGCGGCACGGCCGATTCCTGGACCAGCAACAGCAGCTGCTGAGCCAGCCTTAGCACGAGATTCTTCAGGAGGAGGTGGTCCTTCGACTGTCATGGAGATTACCTCTTCGCCTCTAAGCAACACCAAGCCAAGCGTACGGCGATCTTCTCTCTCCTCGTTGATCTTCTTCCCTTTCGCCGGTGGAAGCTTCCGAAACTCCTCGCAGTCGCCGAGAACGAGGTTCATGTGGCGGTCGAACGCCATGAACTTCCCCACTAGCTGCCTTCCGTCTTGGATCGTCACTCGCATCCTGTAGTTGATGAACTGAAGCATCTTAGAACTCTTCGACATCGACATTCTCGCCGATTATACAGTAACACCTCGCGAAGCGCTGTGTCAGAGATTCGGCCGGCGAATCGAGCACGCCGGAGGGTTCGAAACGAACAGATCGAGAGCTTAGGGTTTCCAAAATCAATCGAGACGCCAAAATTGGGGGTTTTGGCTGTGCGAATCGCGGAGAGTGCGAAATTTCTAGGGTTTATAAGGGAACATACTTACTCCATTATGAGCTAATATGGGCCCAAAAAGTATTGGGCTGGGCTACAAATAACTTTATATTTTCTTTAAAAATATCAGTTTTTGTTAGGAGCCAATATACCCCCAACATTTGAAAGAAAAAAATCAGATTAAACGAAATCTGAAAGAAAAATTTCAGAAGAAATTAGTTATTTTATTATTCACCCATACATTGGGATTCTTGGCATGAACTAGCGTGCATCAGGAGTCTGTTCAGGACCAAAGCTTGTGCTCAGTGCAAGAGAACTTTTCGATTCCACGTCTTGACTCCCTCCTTTCCTTGAATTCTCTGATAAGAGACACTCTTGAAGTTCATTAGCAACCTGGGACATGTTTGGTCTTCCAGATGAAGATGGACTAACGCATGACATCGCTAGCTCAAGAGCCTTCCACAGTGAACTAGAATCATAATCCCCAGTGAGACTTGGATCAACAATACTTTTTATATCCCCATTGGTTAACTTAAATCCAACCCATTCTCCTATGTGAGCCTTTTCACGTGTTTGGTCAATCACTGGCTGGCTTGTGATGATTTCAAGTAATACAACTCCAAAACTGAAGACATCGCTCTTCTCTGTCAACCAGTTTGTTCGGTAATATCTATAGTGTAAGTAAATAAAAAAAGGTTACCAAATGGAAATAGGAAGAAATAGCTTAAGTTCATTATATTAAGTTGTGTTATAGACCACTTACTCAGGGTCAAGATAACCTGGAGATCCAGCAACATTTGTTGATACATGAGTTTCACTTCCCACTGGAAATGATCTTGAAAGCCCAAAATCCCCAAGTTTAGCCTGGAAATGCTCATCAAGAAGTATGTTCATAGATTTGATATCTCTATGAATCATTGGTGGTTTGCAGCCGATATGCAAATACTCCAATCCTATATAAAATAACACATTATAAGAATTCTTATAAAACTCACCAAAGAGAAGAGAACATCTAAAAAATGTTATTGAATAAAATATGCAATGAGGACTCATACTTTATTAGATTTGAAAAAATAAAACAATAGGCATTGAAACTTAGAACGAACCTTGAGCTGTCTCTGCAGCAATTCTTAGCCTATTTGCCCAACTCAAAGGGGAGCTAGCACATTCTCCTGTACTCATCAAGATGTGTTTGTGTGTGTGTTAAAACGTGTTAAAGCATGATACACGGTCATTGCTTTTATAAATCACCAGGCCAAAAAATACCTGATAGATGTTGTTTTAAGTTTCCGTTGGACATGTACTCATAGATGAGGACCAAGTGTTGTCCTTCGTCACAATAACCAACAAGGCTTACCAAATTTATGTGGTGTACTCTCAGAAGAAGGTCTACCTATCAAACCACATGTAACCCAGTACTAGTTGGTAAACATCTATACATTTTATTTTATTTTTGAATCTGTAAATGAAATTATTTTTGGTGCAAGTACCTCAGCCTTAAATTGCTTATAGCCTTGAGCTGAAGACTGAGAGAGCACTTTAACAGCCACTTGCTCGTTATTAATTAAGTTACCGTAATACACGACTCCAAACCCTCCTTCACCGAGAGTTTTCTCAAAGTTATTTGTCATTACTGTAACCTCTTCATAAGTAAAGCTTCTCTTGTTCACCACCATTGATGGACGTATATCTGGGAAAATTATAATCACGCATCGTATACGAAAATATTCTAAGTTACCGAGTTTTGATTATAGAGCTTATACCTTTCGAAGACCTCTTTTTTCTTCTGTAGAAGAGGATAATGAGAAGAATAATAGCTGTAGTAATACCCACAGAAGCAGCTGATGCAAGAATGGGTACTAGCCATTTCTTTTTGTTTTTTCCATCACCAGCTTCACTTTCGCAAGATGGATCCAAACAGAGGTTTTTATTTCCTCCTCGAAGTCTATAATATTCTCACAAATTTTGTTTATGATGTTGCTAAAAATATAGAAAAGGCGAGATTGGCTATTCATAGAATTATGTTTGGGAGAAATTAAGAGAAACGTACATCAACGTTAACCCATTATTTTCCATGTTACGTAGGGTTTCAGGAATTGAGCCGCTAAGGTTGTTCCCACTCAAGTTTCTGTGCAATGTATATAAACTTAGAAAACGTTATTATATGCGTCCATTTTATGATTTAAAGCCAAAATACTCGTTTTTAATTCAAGGGAAACTTACATGACCGTCAACAACTTCAGTTTAGCGAGAAATTCAGGCACTCTTCCCGTCAAATTATTATTTGACAAGTCCCTAAAACATCCAAATAAACGAAGTTATTGTCAAACAATATTCCTTGGGTCCATGATATAAACAAAGAAAGTCCCCTTGAAAGTAAATATATATAGAGGGGATATGATAATTAACTTACAATTTCTGTAGCTGGCTAAGATATTGTATGTCACTTGATATGGTCCCATTCAGTCCATAATAAGAGAAGTCTCTGTATGTAGATCAAAACACATAATTACGGTCTAATTTATAGTTAAAATACATTAAAAACACTAATTAATCTGAACTACAAAGCTTTAGTGTTCCCATGATCTTACAGAGAAATAATTCTTGGTGGAATAGACGGAAGCATATTGCTGCAATTTAGACCAGTCCACATATACTGTGTAGGCACACATGGATCTCCTTGCCAGCTCATTTTTTGTAATTTATAAAAAGCTTGGATGTTCTTGAATGCAGTGACTGTGCATATATATAAAGTTTAACCTCGTGAACAACAAAAAATGATTTATATATATAGCTACATAGAGATTAAGCACAGTTGACAAACCGTCGTTTTCATCTGTTTCGGACTGAGGAAGCTGGAGTACCCCGAAAACCTCCATGGCATTAAGAGATGGTGGAAGACTTGACGATGTAGTACTTACAAGCTCTAAGTAGCAAGAATCGTCACATTTAGTCGACGTTCTGATAGGAACAGTATCAACCATGAACTCCAGAGGACTGTAGTTATGATTGATTGTTTTTTCATTCCACAAAATACTAAACTCTCTGGTATCATTGGGCTTCAAGGCTTGGATCTCCGCAAAGTGAAGGTACACGTGAACGTCGTCCGTAGATTGCATGGACCAGCGTCTGCTCCATGACTTACCTGCATCTTTGGGTATAGAAGCCTTTGAAACGATAGCTTGTGGCAAATCAAAGGCATTCGTGGTATTTACAGTGGTGGTGGTGTTTATTTGTGTTAATTCATCCGAAAAGTATGTGTCCCATAGACGATCATGGACATCATCAGGATACCTGACACAATCAATGGTGTAAGAACTATTAACCTTTTACTAACTACAATGTTTTTAAAACCAGATCGGGCAATAAACGGAGCAATGCTTCAGGTCATGAGTCAATCCGGTTTAACCAGGTGTAATAGTGGAGAATATAAAACACCAAATATAACATGTTGTTTTCACTTTACCTAATAGTTTTCAATGCAAATGTTTCTATCATATATGTAGCACCAAATTTAACATGTTTTACTATTATCATACTTGTAATTATCGGCTAATCAGCAAAACTTATTTACAGTAACTAATAAGATAAGGTGAGTTGACTTACCGTACGAAGGATTCAGAATTGCTGAAATACCATCGGTTGAATAGCATCAGGGAGCCAGTTTTAGTAGTATAGGTGTCATCTCTTAGGGGACGTAGTTCCAAGGTTGATATGAATGGCGTCGTTGTTCCTGTCTTAACCAGACAAATATCCATAAAATTCGACTTTGGCATGTGAATTATGTCCTCTACCTTACCATCTGTCCGCCAAAATCGGTCGACACTACCGAATTCTTCTTGTAAGTTTATAGTTATCCAGAAGTTAGGGCCAAGATAAAGATCAAATATTGGTCTTTGTTTAAGGTCATCGTAATTTCTATATACGAAGACAGCTCTGATGAGATAATGTGTGCCCTGCATGACAGTCAGATTATAGCAGTTTCGTAATATTCCTTCCGGAAAATACCTAAGGTACTTATATGGCTTTATGTTTGACATGCCTAAACGAGGATCCTCATTATTCGTTCTACCACTTTTTCCACTGCGAATGAAACCAGAGTCGGATGAAAATTTCAAACCGGTGGTCTCTTCAATATAACTAGGCTCGTTATGGGGCATACCGCAATCTAAACTGATGAATCCTGGTATAAGTCATGGAAAAAATAAAATAAACGGGAAACTAAATCTTGTGCAAATATGTCAATCTTAAAAATAATATATGTGCAGGATGTATAACCGTGAAGACATAAATTACCTTGTTGATCATCTTGGGCATTAGCGAGATTAGTAATGAGAAAAACCCCTGTAAGGGCCAATAAAACAAGCCTACGAATACTCTCCATTTCCAAAATGTTAACATAACAATCACAACAAATATTCTGAAGTAAAGCTATTCATGAACATAAAGAGAAAGAGAGTATCAGCTTTGAAAATGTCTCACGTCACCTGAAGAAGATTGACGCTGATTAATCTATATAATAAGTAAAAAATATTTGGAATTGCAAAAGAAGAGGCCAAATTGGGTACAGTTTAATGATAGAAGATGCCCCTCCAGGTTGGTGGTGTTGACTTTATTTTCTCCTATATGTGCCGTTTGGAGTTTCGAGCACGTCTCCCATATTTCTGTATATATGTGGACACACGCATATTACTTGTATAATATTACTACATTCAAATTTGGAGCTTGTTTGATCATTAATTACTCTGGGGGCCTGGCTTTGATCGCTTTAACTATTTTTCACAGGTTAAAGCCTGATAGGCAGTGATGGCCCCCTGAACTGGTTAAGAGGTTCTTAGGTTTGCAGCTACTTGATTCTCAATCGGTGACATGATGAAACCCCGGTGATAGTGATTGGAGGTGGGTATGCTTGCTAAATGAGTTGTGGTTTTGTGGATAATGATAGTTACGATATGGAAGATTGAGTTTTGTTACACCAATTTTTAAAAAGGTATGGATGGATAATTTCTATAAAATTAAGGCTTCAAATATTGAAGACCAAAGGATTAGCCTGTTTTGGAGTTCTTTATGGTTAGATGCTTAGAGGATATATACTCCCCATTATTTATTTATTTTCATTTAAATTTTGTTTTTTATACTAAAACATAATTTCTTATCCATTTGAAATACATTTCAACCAATGATCAAAAATAAATACTCCCTCCATTCTGTAATAAGTTTTTTAAGCAAGTGATGTTTCAACTATCAATGCATTTTTTTTTTTGTAAACATTGGTTGAACTGTATTTAAACATTGGTTGAAAACATAGATTTGTGACTTTATTTGTGAACTTTTTGATCATTGGCTAAAGGCCATATTGTGTGTGTAAATTTGGTTCATAAAAAAAGTCACAAATATATTTTTGGACTTGTGACATTTCAAATGCCAGAATAGGCAGGACGACCGGTCATGTATGTACTTATAAATTATCATACTATTTGACACACACCTTTTAGTAGGTGAATTTTGTAATTAACAGAAATGAATAAATAATATCCAATAGCCAAAAAAAAAGAAAAGAATAAACAGTATAATCAATGCCTTTGAGTTTTGAGAGGAAGCAAAATGGTAAATGAAGGTATAAAATGACTATACACTGATTAATTCTTACATAAATTGTATTAAATAACCATGATATAATTATTGAACTGTATAAAGTCTGTGATATAAATCAGTTCCTTTCTATAAGCTAATCTCTCAAAAAAGATTATGCAAAAAAAAAAATTAGAGCACTTTTGTCTTTGTTTGTCTTTTAAGAAGAAGCATATCCATGGGGATGGGTCTTTTGCCACTTCCAAGCAACTTCAAGACTTTCTTGAAGATTAGTGAAACGAGCAGACCAATTAAGATCTCTCAGAATCTTAGCTGGATCACTGTAAACCTCGGCGTAATCTCCAGGTCGTCGAGGCAAGAAATCTACTTTGATATCTACTCCTGTCGCTTTCTTGCAAGCTTCCACAAACTCCTTCACCGATCTTCCTTTCCCGGTACCTACATTGTAGATTCCCACATTTCTTGGCTTAGCTTTCTCGAGAGCCTTCACGTGAGCATCTACGAGATCAGTAACGTCTATGTAGTCACGGACACAGGTTCCATCTCCTGTTTTGTAGTCTGTTCCTTTGACCTGTTTATAGAGTAAACCGGATTTGAATCCATAAGAGTTGAATAAAGAAGAAGCATAGAGAGTATGAGAGATGAGTTGTTTTTTTTTACCTGCAGGCCTGGAATCACGCCACGAGCTGCATCAAAACAAGCACCTGAAATTCGTCCATGTTCTCGTAGCTCGGGCTTTGGAGCTTCTCCTAGTCTACCTTCTGGGTCTGAACCGATCACGTTAAAGTATCTGTAACAGTCATAAAGATGATCAGACATTGTTGGTTGATGAAACCAGCTCAGAATCAGAGACTCTAAGGTTTCAATAAAAACGAAACCCTGACCTTAGGATCATGACCGCCATGTCAGAGTTCTTGGAGAAATCAAGGATCATATCTTCAGCCATCTTCTTAGCTTTTCCATAAGGGTTGATCGGGACCTGAAAACCAATAATTGCCAAAATCTGATGAGACATGATCATTGCGAAAAAAGAGGGTTTCCGAAACTGTTTTGAGTACCTGTGGTGTAATTTCAGTGATAGGCATTTTGTCAGGTTCTCCATAAGTGGCACATGTGCTTGAATATATCAACTTCTTCACTTTATGTCTAGCCACAGCTTCAAGAACTACTAATGTGTTTGATGTAATGTTGTGGTAATACCTACAGAACGGGCTTTGATCAGTAACTTTACATGAAATTAGCCACAAAAAAAACTCCAAGCTTGCAGTATTGTTATGAACAAAACAGTGGCTAGAGATTGTACTTTAGAGGATCTAGGGTGCTCTCTCCAACATATGCTACAGCGGCAAAATGCATAACAGCATCAAACGCGTTCTCTGTGAAGATTTTATCGACCTGGAGATTTTCTCGGTTAAGAAAACAAAGCTCATACAAAATACAAAGAAAAACGCTCAAAAAGACTCTTACAGCTTTGGCATCTCCTAAGTCGGCATAAATGAATTGAAGCCTCCCAGCTTCTGGGAACAATCCCTGTAAAACCTTGACTGCTCCAAGATTCCCTCGAGAAAGATTGTCCTGTTTGTGAGACAGAATTATAAGTTTTACAAAACCAAACATTGCAGTTTGACTACTTCCCAATGGATTGCCAAAATACCAGCAAAGAAAGAAACTTTACCACAATGGTTACACGGTATGAATCCTTTAGCAGCCTCAATGCAGCATGTGATCCGATATATCCAGCGCCACCAGTGACTAACACATGAGTCACTCCTTCCTCGCTACGAGAGAACTGTGGAGAACAACAATTTACAGCAAAGACCTTAAGAGTTGAGATAACCAAAAAAAAAAATTATCTAAAAGATCCATTTCAGAACCAGATTCAGAAGACATGTTTCCAGACATTAAGAAAAGAGAAACAGATCAAAGATTCTAGCATATTGGATCGTGGAGTTACCGCGGTTGGGGATGTGAAACTCGGTGCGTGCTTGAGCATAAGAATGCATAAAGCTGTAAGAGAAGCTACCAATATAATCCTGCCCATGACATTGCTCTTCCTTTTCGGTTCCAAATAATCCATCCCTGAATGTTCAAAATTGAATTAAAGACTGTTCTTCTGTGGGTATAATATACAATTCAGAAATTCGATATTGTCAAATAGATATGTGCTTCTAGACTAACCTCCTGTAAGAGGTCTTGTGTTTCTTCCTTGGCTTCTGGCTCTAGAGAAACTTAGCATTTGGAGATTCAGAAGAATCTGAAGTCAAAGGACCTCAAAAAGTCTTATCTTCTTTGGTATTGAGACAAAACTCTAGTAACAAACTCAAAAGCCAGCAAACATGACGTTCATGCTGCTGCAGATTGCTGTTTGGAGTAAAAAAAAAAAGATTTTTAAACAGATGAATACAAGCCAAAAGCTTAAATATCATAGAGGAAAAAAATAATATTTGTTGGAAGTGGGACCTGGGTGGAAGAATCATAAACAAAGAAAAAGACAGACAAAAGTTGAATACATTTATGAATTATAAGATCAAAGTTTTCATTTTGAACATGTCCCAAGAAGTCTAATTATATACTTATGAATTTTATATGTTAATTGGAAAGAGAAAAGTTCTTTGGCAGAGAGCATGTTTGTCACAGAAAGAACAGGAACAGAGAAAAATGAAAAAATAACAAAATGCAGAAAGAGTCTGAGAAAAGTCGACGGATTTGACCGAGTTTCGTTGTTTAATGAACAAACCCATCTCAGGGATTACAGATGAGAAGAAACCCAGAATTGACAAACGATTGGAATCGATTCGACAATTTTGATCAGAATCCGATTCCTTTCAAAAAGGGGGGAAAATGCAGAAACCAATCCGATTCAGGGTAAGAATTGCGCAATTACAGAACAAATGAAGAGACAAAATCGTCGTATTTGTCGGAAAAAAGACAGAGATTGAGAGAGTACCTGAGAATTTTTCGAGAAACGGATTGAGAGAGAGAGAGAGAGAGAGAGGAAGAAGAGTTGTATGATGGTTGAAAAGGAGAGACGCGCGACGTTATTAAGGGAGTGAGAGAGAGAGAGAAGGAGGAAGAAGAACGTAAGAGAGACTCAGAGAGAGAGAGAGAAAGTAGGGAGAAGCGGAGGAAGAAGAAGAAAGTGAGGAAAGAAACGTGCAATGCAAAACCAAGGCACAACTACGACCTGGTCTCCACTCTCTCTTCCTCCCTTCAATTAAGGTCTTTCCTTTCTTTTTAATTTTATTTTCTTTTTTTGGGAAAAAAATCCATAAAGAAATTTCTTTTAGAAAAGAAAAAAAAACACAACTCTCAAGTATTTTTTTTCAAATGTTTAAACCTACGATTTTTTACACATTAACGAAGAGTTTGTGTCATGTTGATTGTACTAGTGAGTATTATTTTAAGACCATCTCTATCAGTTAAAATGAGGTTCTATATTTTAATATAATTTAATTAATTTAATTTAATTTTTGTTTCTGTTAAAATAGATACACTAATAAAGAGTTGACAAAGAGTAGAACTTCTCTAAAATAAAATTCTTAACTAAAAACTTTAAAAACCCTTTCTATAATTTCTCTCTTGCTTTTTTATTTTTTTCTTTAATTTATTGCTAAAATTCTCTTCCTAAATCTTTTATTGGAGGTGCTCTAAGTGTTCGTGTGTATTCTCACACTTGATTCAAATTGGGTTCGGTTCGGTCTAAACTAATATGGTTTAAGTAAAATGATAACAAAATATTAACCATGGTCATTTCAATTCAGCTAGAAAGTGGTTGGCTTTTGTGTAAACAACTAGACGAATATTCATAACATTATTAAGTTACGAACACATGAGAATATCATTCGAAACCGAGCCTCTTTATTTCCAACTTGTTAATGTTATGGATGGCACTTTAAACTCGTCGAGAAAAAATGTGACTATAATTAAAAAAAGTCAAACAAAAATAACGTCGTCGTTGTTCGAATGAATGTTCGACCAAACGAGTTTATTCCTTCTTTCCATGGATATTTCAATTAGGTTTTTTTTATTATGATGCGATTGCAATGATTGTATGTAATAAGCAATCATTTGTTACAATCCTCATTTTCTATTATTTAATTTATCTTTGGAAAAAAAGGTATAATCGATAGTGATCAACTATTCTTTTGCTGCCTAGTTGTAGCGACTGCCTAACCATCTAACGTGATTAGCCAACGAATCGATCGTAGACTAATAATGACATTATCTTATATAAGAATCATAATCACGTAACATATACAATAGTACTTAACTAGTATTATCCCCCGTGCATAGCACGAGAACATATCTTCTTACATAAAAGCCCAAACTTCAGTTACATACACATTACAATGTATAAAATAACTTTCATTTATGAGAAGGAAATGATACATCAAAAACATCAACACACTTACCATAGATTAACCAGAAATACATGAAAATTAAATTTGTTTGTTGGGTACAAATATTAGTTTGAAACTTTTATCTTTTACTTCTTTCTGTCTTGTTTTTCTTGTATTTTTCCTAATTTTTAACCTGCTTTATGAGAAGTTTATGACTTCTTACATCCAATATATAAAACAATCTTACAAATTCAGTTAAAACAAAAAACGTTAAAATCAGCATGTAACAAAAAAAGGATCATTATATGAATGCAAATCAAGAACTAAAAATCACTACATAAGCATGGAAAATTAATTAAATTATCTCAATTTAGTTTACTCATTCGTTTGAAAATATGTGTTCTTTACTATTATACCTTTCGATCAAAATGACTTAACTGATAAGCTATACTGTCGAAAAAAAGAGAGAAGCTATACATGGGACATGACTAACCATCAAACATACTCTTATCGAAATGGATTAATTTGAAGAACACACAAAGAGAAAAATAAACATAATGCTTCTTCCCCACATGTCAATTTTTACGTAAAAAAAAATTATCTAACCACCACCTGGGCTACTTCGGCAGCGCGACTACACGACAGTCGTCACTGGGGTTCACGTTATCTAGTCCTGCATCAGGGACGCTGTGTAGATCCTTAACGGACGCTAAGACCTGTTGGGGGTTGGTGCGGAGGTTGTTGGCGGTGGCTTCGTTGGTATGAGACTCAGAGATCCTGCCAGATTTGGTTCTTCATGGAGAGTAACTTCAAACGCTCTTCAAATGTATGGATTGTCCTGCCGATTCTCTGTCTTTCTTCTTTTTCGACTCGAAGTCTTTTCACCATCCAATACTCAATAGCCTCAAACAGAGAGCATTATTCACCTGTTGGAGAAGAATTGAAGAAGAGAGAGAAGCAGACGATATGGCCATATGAGAAGAGACGTTGAGAGAGATGATGAAAATGATGAGAATAAGAAGTTTAAAAGAGATAGAAAATAACAGTTATTGTGAGTTTTATGATAAAAGAGTTGTTTCTGAAAATCTTAACATTAAAAAAAAAAACTGTTTTAGAAATCGTGGAATCATGGTGGTTTTGGATGAGAAAATTTAGGATTTTAGAATCAGAATTTTAAAACTTTTTGCTTTTTATTTTTCGTTAATTTCTAGCTTTATTTTACTTTTTGTTTTTTACTTTTTTTTGTTAATTTGTTGCTGTGCCACATGTCATCATGTAATTGGTCATGTGACTTGATTTCACAATATACACATATTTGTCAAGTGATAGTTGCCATAGTAATTCACGTAAATTGTTTATTTAAATTATTTATCTATTTAGAGATTTATTGTAATTTTTCCTATTTTGTTTGTTGAAAAATGGCATCTCGTGCTAATTCAAGTCAATGGCAGAATGGTGTGTGTGGTAGCCTTTTATATATTCTGATTATACCCCCTACCATACGTCTATACCACATTTAGAAACGGTTCATCTAATTTAACGATCTAATTTTTCAATTAAAACATTTTGTATTTTATTCTAGTTGATCTTAAATTAAAATATTAAGTTTCCTAATTTTGGTCAACTTTCTTATCCTTTCCAATCGAAAGGAAACGAAAATAGACGTCAATTTTGGTAGTTTTATATTATAGCTTTAGTTAGAAAGAAAACAAAAAGAGACTGGCTTAGCTGAGAAAACCTCGCCTAACTCTAAATTCAGAATTAATTTGGTGATTTCTTTCAGTCGTAAGTTAGGTCACCTACAAACTTTGTGACTCCTTTATATATATAACGCAGCCTCTAATTATTTTTTATTTTATGATTTTGCAGCTTCTAAAAGAATTGTGTTTGATTTTGAGCTATAATAATACTTCAAAAAGTTTGTTTGTTAAGAGATAGATTATTTTGATAGTTATCAATCACAAAACGAAAAAAATATAGTACTATTGAAACAGTGCATTACAGAGTTCCCCTTAATCTATATTTTGAGAAGTCTAAATGTCTGGATATATAGTTTTGCAAAAAAAAAACCAAATAAGAAAAATTATTTTTTCTCAAATCGATCATACCGAATCGGATGGTTTTGCGACTACTTCTATAATTGTAAGTTTAATAGTTGGGTAGAAAAAAAAAATTGAAATAGTGTATTGTTTATCTCTTACCGCTATTTTTATAGTTTCTAATTATTTTGTTATTTTTTGTTATTGAATTCGTATTGTAATTTTTATCGGTTAAAGCCTAAAGGTGTACCATTTGTTTGAAAGTTTGGAGAGTTGGACATACTTTATCATCTTTTTGACCCAAAACCAGACCAAACCAAACCAGAAACATAACAACATAACTTCTAGGCTGTACATTTTTGAAAACCGACCCGTACCAAATTGGAAGTGAACTAAGATAGGACCATTTGCGATGCTGTACTAATTCAAGTGAGAACAGAGAAAGAGCAAGAAATCGGCATGAAATCACCTAAACCTCCGAATCTCCCCGAGAAAACTCTTAAACCCAATTTCTTCTACGGCCACCGTAAGCCGTCGCAGAATCGCCCCGTCGTCCACGGTGGTCTCTTCTCTAATCGTCAATATCTATCGAGAGATCCACCCCAATCACCTTCCAACGCCGTCGCCGACCGGATTCCTTTCGATCTCCGCAAATGGGACCCGGAATCTCGTCTCCCTTCCGAAAGAGCTTCTTCTTCGTCTCCTTCCACATCAATTTCCGCCGCCTCCGAACGCCTATCTCCGATCGCGCGGTTCGTCCTCGACGCTTTCCGCAAGAACCGTAACCGCTGGGGACCCTCCGTGGTCTCGGAGCTAAACAAACTCCGCCGCGTAACGCCGAGTATCGTCGCCGAAGTTTTGAAAGTAGGGAACGATGCTGCAGTTTCCGCAAAGTTCTTCCATTGGGCTGGTAAGCAGAAAGGGTATAAACACGATTTCGCTGCTTACAATGCATTTGCGTATTGCCTTAATCGAACTGGGCATTTCCGCGCCGCGGATCAGTTGCCTGAGCTAATGGATTCACAAGGAAGACCTCCTTCTGAGAAACAGTTTGAGATTCTGATCAGGATGCATTCGGATAATAAGAGGGGTTTAAGGGTTTATTACGTTTACGAGAAGATGAAGAAGTTTGGATTCAAGCCTAGGGTTTTTCTGTATAATAGGATAATGGATGCTCTGATGAAAACTGGCTACTTTGATTTAGCATTAGCCGTTTATGAGGATTTCAAAGAAGATGGGTTGGTGGAGGAAAGCACCACTTTCATGATCTTGGTGAAAGGGCTATGCAAATCAGGTAGAATGGAGGAAATGCTCGAGATTCTGCAGAGAATGAGAGAGAATTTGTGTAGACCTGACGTTTTTGCTTACACAGCAATGATCAAGACGTTGGTTTCCGAGGGGAACATGGATGCAAGTTTACGAGTTTGGGACGAAATGAAGCGTGATGAGGTAAAACCTGATGTAATGGCGTATGGAACACTTGTTATGGGTCTTTGTAAAGATGGAAGAGTTGAAAAAGGCTATGAATTGTTTATGGAGATGAAGGAAAAACAGATTTTGATTGATAGGGATATCTACAGGGTTTTAATTGAAGGATTTGTAGCTGATGGGAAGGTCAGATCTGCTTGCGATCTATGGAAGGATCTGGTGGATTCTGGGTACATAGCTGATCTTGGGATATACAATGCAATTATCAAAGGGTTATGTACTGTGAAGCAGGTCGATAAAGCGTATAAGCTCTTCCAAATTGCAACTGAGGAAGAACTAGAACCAGATTTTGAGACTCTAAGTCCCATCATGGTTGCATATGTGGTCATGAAGAGACTGAGTGATTTTTGGAATTTGCTAGAACGGATTGCTGAATCAGGATACCCTGTAGCAGATTACCTTACACAATTTTTCAGATTGTTGTGTGATGACGAAGAAAAGAGAACATTGGCTTTAGATGTCTTTGATGTACTAAAGACTCAAGGTCATGGAAGTGTCTCTGTGTACAACATTCTTATGGAAGCTCTTTACAAGATGGGAAATATTCATAAGTCCTTGTCACTTTTCTTTGAAATGAGGGAATATGGGTTTGAACCAGATTCATCATCGTACAGTATTGCAATTAGCTGTTTTGTTGAGAAAGGTGACGTCCAAGAAGCTTGTTCATGTCATGAAAAAATCATCGAGATGTCGTGTGTTCCTTCCACGTCTGCTTATTTGTCCCTTACTAAAGGACTTTGCCAAATTGGAGAAATCGATGCGGTGATGAAATTAGTTCGTGAATGTCTGGGAAACGTTGAAAGTGGTCCTATGGAGTTTAAGTACGCTCTAAGGGTATGTCATGTATGCAAAGTGAATAACGCCGAGAAGGTTATGGAAGTACTAGATGAGATGAACCAGGAAGGTGTCTGTATCAGTGAAGTCATATACTGTGCGATTATCTCTGGTATGTGTAAGCATGGAACAATAAAAGCAGCAAGAGAAGTCTTTGCGGAGCTGAAGAAGCGCAAAGTTATGACAGAGGCTGAAATGATAGTCTACGATGAAATGTTAATTGAGCAGACAAAGAAGAAAACAGCTGATTTGGTGCTTTCAGGGATCAAATTTTTCGGTCTTGAGTCAAAACTAAGAGCAAAAGGTTGCAGACTACTCGATGACTCAAGTTTGGAGGACCGCTAAATCATTCAGCTGCCCATAGCTAAACAGGCGACCAAGTGGATGTGCTTTTTCCAAACTACTGCATAAGCTCTTTTGGACGTTTGGTATTAGTCTGAGTTGAATGTTTCTTGGGTATGGTTTGCCGAACCATGCAAGTTTTGGAGCTTTTCTCATGAATCGACGATGACATGAGTTGAATGTTTTTTGGGTTGAGAATCTTGGTTGCTGAAGCTTGGATCTTTGGATTCAAGGGTGATGCAGTGAAGCACCTCCCGAGCTTTGGGTTGAGAGTCATAGACCGAGACTTACAAATCAATGGTCTTCAGAATCTGAAGTTGTAATGGCTCGGGTATTGCAACCCCATAACCGTGATCTCTCTTCCATCGTTCCTACAAGTCCGGGTTGAATAAATGACATTGTTGCAGCTTGAAGTTATTGAACTTGGTGGAAGATGAGATCTTTAGTGTGACATTGTTGACATCAAAATTGTTTTTTAGTTATAATATAATCACTTGTTAAGTCTCACTTCCAAAGTATTAAACATGATCAATAACTGTCAGGATTACTTCATTTTTTTGGATGTCTAACTTGTGTTATAAAAAAAATGGAATTGTCAGAAATTGGAATAAAGTTGGAGTTTTTTTATTATCCCCATCTTTGTGGAAATGGCAGTTAAGTTCCCGTGTCGATGGCGTTCTAAAGTGGTTGCATTTATGATACATCCTTCTTAATCTTAATCACACATCCGAAAAAAGATCCAATCTTACTCTCTTTCAATGAATACTCTGGCCAAGAGCGGTGGCGCGTTGCTGATTTCGCCGTCGTTGGCGACGGCTCTGAGGAGAATGAGAGTGGCTGGTTTCGCCACGTCATCGTCATCATCTTCCTCTCTTAACTGGGAAGGTGGAGTTTCCATGGTCCAAGGAGCTTCCAGAGGCATCGGCCTCGAATTTGTGAGTCTCTCTCTTAATCCATCTCTATCTCCAAATCATGAAATTTACTTGTCGCTGCAAAATTCCAGCTTTTTGAAATCCCACTTGAGAGAGAGTCACTGCAATCAATCACTCCTCAAGAATCTTTCAACTTTTTTTTTCATTTGAAATAAGACATTATTAGATCCAAATTTGGCTGTCTTTAGTTAAAAAATTTCACATTTATTTTAGGTACGACAGTTGCTCGAGAAATATCAGAAAGGGTATGTTGTTGCTACTTGCCGAAATCCAAAAGAAGCAACAAGTCTCTCTGATTTGAAGAACCGTTTCTCTGAAAGACTCTTGATACAAAAGCTTGATGTTACAGATGAAACTACCATTGAGGTTATATAGTCTCTCTCTTCCTTCAATCTGTCTCCTTTCGTTGTTCAAAGTGATTCTTGTGGCTAATTTGTTGTGTTAAATACTTGTGTAAGATGTGCTACAAATGTTCTTGCGCTTTTATGCTTTTTCTGAAATTGTCATGGGTTTATTAGGAATCAGCCGAATCTGTGAGAGAAAGATATGGTTCTCTCAACCTGCTTATAAATGCAACTGGTATACTCTCCATTCCTGGTGTATTGCAGCCAGGTATGAGTAATCTTTCATTTGACGAGAATAATCAATCAGTCGAATCTATTTTACTCGTGTTAGAGAGAAGTTAGTTTCAGTTCTCTCAATGAATACTGAAGTTAGTTTCTTAAGTCTCGTTTATTTTGATCTCAGTACAGAAACAACATTGAACAAGGTTGAAAAATCATCATTGATGCTTGCTTACGAGGTTAATGCGGTTGGTCCAATTCTAGTGATGAAGGCAAGGGACTCCTAATTCTTTTTGTTTTTATGAAGGATCCGTTTTTAGATTATGCCTCAAGAGTCAATATTCTAATGCAAAGCAGAGTGAAAAATTGGCTTGAGAGTAAATCTTAAGTAATGCATGAACATGAACTCAATGAATGACAAAGATTTTTTTTTTTTTTTTTTGGCTTTGTTGTAGCATATGTGGCCTCTCCTTAAGGCTGGTGGAGGAAGTGGAACCGAGAGGGAAGTTGCTGTTGTAGCCAATTTAAGCGCCCGAGTTGGATCAATTGGAGATAACAGACTTGGTGGTTGGCACTCTTACAGGGCTTCAAAAACCGCACTCAACCAACGTACTGCAGATTTGTTGTTTGGGAAAGTCTTGATCTTATTGGTATGAACTGTGAGAAAACAAAACCATTAATCTCTGTTCCCAACTGTTGCTTTTGCAGTGACGAAAAATGTATCAGTTGAGATGGGTAGGAGGAAGGACCCTGTGGTATGCATTCTACTGCATCCAGGCACAGTAGACACTGATCTATCTCGACCATTCCAAAGGAATGTTCCCGAAGGAAAGCTTTTCACTAAAGAGTACTCTGTTGAGAAACTATTGCACATCATCAACAATGCAAAGAGACAAGACAACGGCAAGTTCTTTGCTTGGGATGGCCAGGAGATACCTTGGTGATTTCTATTGTTTGCTTGGGATGGCCACTTCTTTCAAATTGTATTGAATTCTTGTCGAGTTTTTTTCCCTTTCTTGATTAAGAGCTATATCTTCGAGTATTGTCGAATAATCTGGAGTGAGTGTCCAAAAGTTGAGAGCTTTCTGAGTATTCAACAATCAATTTGATGGTCCAATCTTTTTTCTTTTCTTGAAAAAATTGCTCTTTTTTCCTTGAGACGATTCAATAATTAATGTGATGGTCTTTCTGTAATCTACATTGTGTTTACCTTTACAAGCTATTTGCAATGCTCTCTGTGATCCAGCTACTACCTGGAGTCTTATGAACTCTGTTCTTGTTCATCAATCCTTGAAGAGCTGCAGCGTCATCCCACTGTCTCACAGAACTATATGTGTTGCTTAGCAGCACATAAGCTGCTGAGTTCTGAGGATCCAGACTTATGAGTTTCTCTGCAACTCGTCTAGCCAAGCTCACATTTCCATGGACTCTACATGAACTAAGTAGAATCTCCCATAAAACAGAGCTGCTTTTGTATGGTGTAGCTTCTGCAAGAGTCTCTGCATCTTCAAGCCTACCAGCTCTTCCAAGACAATCAACTATACATATGTAATGATCCAGCTTCGGTTCAATTCCATGATCTCTCTGCATCGAACCAAGTATCTCAAACCCAGTATCCACCAGGCCTGAGTGGCTACAAGCAGTCAAGACAGAGACAAAGGTTATCTCGTCGGGCTTCTCTCCCGATGTAATCATCTCTCTGTACAGACCAACAGCTTCATCGCCTCGTCCGTTATGAGCATACCCATGTATCATCTCGTTCCAAAGAACAGTATTTTTAATCAACACTGTATCAAAGAACTCCCGAGCTGAATCTATTTCACCGCACTTACAATACATATCGGTAAGAGCGGTTTCAACAAAGGAGTCACTTACATATCCGCTCTTCACTACCAGGCCATGAAACTGTCTTCCATGGAGTAAACTACATAACCTTGAACAGCTACCTAACATAGTAGCGTATGAAGTTTCATTAGGAAACAACACACCAGTCTGATGCATTCTTCTGAAGAGCATTAAAGCTTTTGTGTCTAGCGAGTTGCGAGTAAGACCTGCGATCATCGAGTTCCAACAAGCGATATCCAATTCGGTTATACAACTATCAAAGATACATTCAGAGATCTCCATCTTCTCGCATTCCGAGTACACTGCAATCAGACCACTAACTATGTGACTGTTCTTAGAAACATTGGTCCTAATTGCTACCCCATGGATCTGTTTCCCTCCTTCCAAAAATCTCAATCTCGCGCATGAACTTAGCATCACACTCAGAGTGGTTCTGTCAGGTTTCAAATTCCGAAACTGCATGTGTCTGAAATGGTTCACTGCTTCCTCATAGTGTTCATACTTGGAGTAGCCAGACAGAAAAGCATTCCATGCGGTAACACTCGTGTGCGGCATGCTAGTGAATATTCTCCTACCGTCCCCTGAACTGAAGCACGCTCCAAGAACACTAATGCAGGTAACTTCGTTTGGTTCAAATCCAGACTCTCTCATTCTATTTAGATAATCAATTGATTTGTCACTTCGATACTCTTGACCAAACCCAGCTATCATTATGTTCCAAGAGACAACATTCACTTCACGCATCTCAGCAAAAATCATCTCTGCACCATTCATGTCTTTACTCTTTGCATATATTTCAAGCAACGAATTGTTCAGATGAAGATCTCCTTCGAACCCAAGCCTTAACACGAGACCATGGATCTGTTTCCCAAGCACATTGCGATAGATTTCATTCGAGCTATCACATTCCTCTCTTTGAGCAGAGACGCTGAGAATATTAGATAAGCAAACAGAATCCACTTGGACACCTTTCTCACACATCGATCTGAACATGTGAACTGCCTCCAAAACTTTGTTTTCCCGAGCTAACCCGTTAATCACAGCTGTAAAAGAGACTTCATTAGGCTCAAGGAGAGATTCAAAGACTCGAACACCATGATCCACCATAAGCCCGCACTTTGCATACATAGACAACAATGCATTCCCAACAAATATGTTCTTGTCAAGACCGGTTTTAACAGCGATCCCGTGGCATCTCATACCGTTAACGCCATTCAAGAGCTTGCTACAAGCGCTCAAAACGCTAGCTAGCGTGAAACGAGAAGGCAAAAACCCTTGAGAAACCATCCTCTCATAAACAACCAAAGCTTTCTCCTCTAACCCTTTTCGCACCAATACGCTAATCATGTTGTTCCACGACACTACATCTCTCTCAGGCATTCCATCAAACACCTCACAAGCTTCCCTCAAATCCCCAACTTTACAACTAAATGTCAAAAAAGCGTTCCATGAATAAACATCTTTAACAGGCATTTCGTAGAACACGTTTCGTGCATAATCCCCATCACCACACTCACAGTATAAATCCAGTAAGCGGTTACAGAGATAAGTATCGCCGGAAAATCCAGTCCGAACGGCGAACCCATGTATGACTTTCCCGGAAAGTTTACACCTTTCATCTCTGCAATAACGCAAAAGATTCGCTAAGTAACGATTGCTTCCACTACGCATTCTCTCTTTAGAGCTACTTCTAAGCTCAGCTCTCACGACTTATATAACATTTTATAAAATATTAATAAACTAAAATTGAAATGAAATAATCATTACATGAATCTAAATTGAAATTAATTTTACATCTGCGAATATAAAGAACTGAAAACAAATTAAGAACAAAAAAAGTAATAATAATCTTTATGGGAAAAATATTTGTTTTACGAAATCAAGAAGAAGGAATGACGACGGTGCGCATCATGTTCTTGAATTCAAAAAAGTCAACGCGACCATCTTGATTCCGGTCAACGGAGACGATCATCTTCTCCACTCTCTCCATCTCTCCTCCTTCAGGCAACCCAAGCTTCTTCAGAACCGTCTGCAACTCCCTCGCGGAGATGAACCCGTCGCCGTTCTCGTCGAACACCTTAAACGCCTCCGCGAGATCCGATTCGTTTGCGGCGGCGGATTCCGGCGAAGAAGAATCATCGTCTTCTCCTGCTCCGCCGAAGAAGGATTCGTCGAGGGTCTTGTGGAGGGCGGAGAAATCGTCGAAGTTGAGACCGGTGTTTCCAGGCTGGATGTATGACTCGACGGTGGATTTGAGATCGGAGATATCTGCGTTGAGGCCGAGACGGGAGAGAGCTTGGCTTAGCTCCTCGACGGAGATGAATCCGTCGCCGTTTTTGTCGAACAAATCAAAGATACGTTGGAGACGAAGAGCGTTTAGGCTTGGGCTTCGAAGCCTGAACGATGACGACTGTATCGTAACTTTCTTATTCTCGCCGTTGCTCTCCATTGTCTTCTTCTTCCTTCTTCTTCTTCTTCTTCTTCTTCTTCTTCGTTTTGGAATTATAATCGACGAGTGATGAAAAGTCTAATTATAGAAGAGAAACAATTGGGGAATTGAAAATGTTTATGGGAAGGAGTCCGTTTTTGCCGGCGTTGACTTTTTCTGGCCCGCCATGTATGAAATTCGGACATCAAACCCATTAAGAGAGATTAATGTCTTAATGATGGATTACTTTCTTGGCTTATTTTGCTTATTTTATAACTGAAATTGCTTTCAAGTTGATTATACAAAACATGTCACGTCGTAGTAGTTACCGAATTTAATTGGAACGTTTCCACTTGCCAACTAAAAAAATGGGTTGTTTCAATTTTCTGCAAATTTTCTCAATAATCATAGAAAATTCAATCTCACAAAGAAAAACTATGTCTTTACAAAGCCATTCAAACTATTGAAAATCAAAACAAAACAATAAAGCTGAAATTGTTTCAATAACTCTTAACCTAAAAAACAGTACCTCAATGATCATACAAAGAAACCACCATGTCATAAATCTGCGTCAAGCTTGGTTGCTTCAATGGTGGTTTATCAGTACACATAAGTCCAAGTGTAATCGCTTGCTTAACTTGCTCCATCGATCTATCCTCAAGCTTCATCTTCTCATCAATCACTCTGCCTAGATTATCCGGATAATGAACTCTTATATACTCAAGATACCTCCTTTCTGAATCTTCTTGTTCCTCATCAGGTCTTAGATTTGTGATCATCTCCAAAAGAAACAATCCAAATTTGAATATATCTGTAACAACACAACAACAAAAACACACTTCTTAGTTTTTAACCTCAATAAAGAATTTCATAATTTCAGGAATGAAAAGAGCCTCACTTGTTGATGAGTTGTTTCCATCTCCGATCTTGAATTGAGAGATCAATGGTTCTTGATCCTCATCAGATAACAAAACACCGCTTGTGCTAAGATCAAATGTAATCTCAGGCCATTGTTCCGATAGATAACAAATACCTTCAACAACTCCCATAACCACTCTTAACCTTCTTCTCCATGATGAAGCCGATGAAGAACTCAACCAAGTCCCAACATTTTCTCCATTAATCCACTCTGTAACCAAAGCCCTCAAGTTTCTGCCATTACACCAACCCAAAACTCTTACCAAATTCTTCTGTCTAAGCTTAAAAACCGCCTCGCATTCCTCTGCGAACTCACGCCTTTTCTCCCTTGAAACCTTCTCTGTATAAACCTCGATCTTTGCCTCTGTCCCGTCTCTTAACGTTCCTCTGTAGATATCGACTCTATTGGTTTTGCTCACAAGCTTCTGATCTGAAAACTCATCGGTCGCTGCATCGAGCATCGCAGATGTGAACTTGTTGCTTCTCCGGCACGTTCTTGGTAAGTAATCAGGTCTTTTGAGACATATCCACCCAAAGCAAAAACAGAGCAAAATCACCATTAACGGAAACACAATCAGCAAGACCAAAACTTTCATCTTGTAACGCTTGACATTAGTAAGAACACCGGATTGTATGAAACTAGATGCGTTAAACCGTTTGAAGAAGCCGGAATCGGAGATCTTATCCTCCGAGAATCGGTTATACGAGAGATTCAAACGGGTCAGATTTGGTAATTTGGAGAGATTCTGAACCGGAACAAAACCAGAGAACTGGTTGTAACTCAGATCAAGAGTGCGAATCTGAGCACAAGACAGAACATTTGTCGGAAAACCGGTCTTGAGAGAGTTATTAACAAGCTCGATCTCGACGACGGTTAAAGGACAATACTTCCAGAAGAAATCGAAAGAGAGGTAGAGTGCAGCGGTTTTAGGGCGGCTGTTGATTCTGATTTTGGGGAAGGATTCAACGCAATTAGGGTTTTTGGACTCGTTGCAGAGATGGCTTGCAACGATTGTGGAGCGGAAGATCTCGACAATGTCCATCGGAGAAGAAGAGGTGTTGTTGCAGTAACGGAGAAGTGGATCACGAAGACAGTTTGTGGTAATGGTGGTGCTGAAATCAGGAGGTGGAGTGAGGTTGGCGAGATCTTCGACTACTGTCGCTGAGAGTATTGAGAGAGGAAGAAAGTGTGATGATAGTGAAGTGAGGAGGAAGAAGAAGAGAGAAGACGCCATTGGAGAATGATTTCGTTGTGCTGAAAAGAAAACGCTTTTTTGCTGTTGTTGTTGTTGTTGTTGTTGTTGTTGTGTGTATGTGATGGGAGAGAGAAGCAGAGTGGTGGTTTCGTGTTATTTGAGGTGTTGGCGGTTATGTTGAAACAGAGTGGGAGGATATTTACGCGCTCATTTTCATGCTCTTTTTTTTTCTCCATTCTTCATGCTTTTAGTGATCGTGTGCTTGGAAGTTGAAAGGTTATTCAAAAATATTTGGGGAAAATAAGTTTTACGATAGCTATATTATGGAAATTAAAAAAAGAAATCAATTTTATTAGTTAATTTTTTAAATTTATATACATACAATCTTGACATGTTTTACCTTGTAATCAAAATTATCTTGAAAAATGGAAAATCACAACATACGGAATATCACAAAAAAAACTTAACAAGATTGGTGAAAATGACCAGGACCGTGTCTTTAAAATTTAGTAGTAACAATATAAAATAAGGTTTGTGCCCACTGATCAATAATCCGTTCACCTCTACACTATCAAACCAAACATCTCTTTAACCAACTCAACTTATGAGTTTTTATACTAAATTTGTGTGTGTGTAAAGCTCAGACCGAAAATCTTTAAAATTTTGAGTAATATGCTGTAAACAAAAAATGATCTTAGAATAGTTTTGCTTGTAAAGATTGTAACACGAATCCATTCCTGTTATTTTTTAGGTAACTAAAAATATGTAGATGAATTGCAATGGGGTTTTTTTGAACGAGTAAGCGTTTATACTTTTGCTATATAATATCGGATTAATGGTATCTAAGCTGATGTATGTACTTTGGTATACAATAAAATCTATCAGAATTAACAAACTCACTCGAAGACAATATTCTAGAATGTAATATGATGAATATCATGATCGCAAGTTTTCAAAATTAAATGAGACTATATAAGGAACATCAAAGTCAGTCAAGATTTACAAAAGAAAAAACAAACCTTTTTTGCTATCTGTGGATGTTGAGCATGGCTTTAGCCTCCGTCTGCTGCTCCCTTCTTTGCTTCCCTCCTGACCTCATCCAATCTCCGCCACTCATCCACCGCTCTCTTCCTCATCTCTCCTTCCGCATTCTTCTCCAAGGCCAATTTACTAGCCTGTTTATGCTATTTGCAAGGCACAATGTATGGAGTAAGTTTATGACCCTAGCCCTTAGGAGGACTAGTTCTATATCGTCTGAGTTTCGCTTTCTTTTGGAATCAACATCTAACCGAATGTGTTGTTCAAAAACCAAAAAAAAAAATGGAAAAAAAAAACATTTAACCGAATGTGCTAGTATAAAAGCTGAGAAGATCATGTAAACGGCTTATCAAAAAACTAGATTAGACCATGCGTATACACCGTTTATGATATAATGTTTTTAATCTGTAAGAGTGTAATTAAACACGAATCCACTTCTATTGTAACTAAAATTTTTTGATGAATAGCAATGGTTTTTTTTTTTTTGAACGAGTAGAAGAATGTATGATATACTTTATTTTATTTTTTTGTCGAATTGTCGGAATTTTAAGAAAATATTTAGTAGATGGACTACCTAATGTCCAACAAAAAAAAATTATCTCCTCTAAAATTTTTATAATTTTTAATAAACACAACCATAACTGTAAATAATATATAATAATAAGTTTCTTACTTTCTTGAATATAGAATGGTTTCACCATATGTTACATTTCCACTAAAACTATCCACAATGGATTTTTTTTAACACCTTCTTTTTTATATTTTAAGAGTTCATATCATCTTCTTTCCTCCACCTAATAATTTAAAACCACTAAATTTTTTATATTTTACAATAATTTTGTTTAATAAAATTCAACACTATATTTCCAACACTTAAATAAATTGTCAAACTCATAAATAAAATATTAAAACTTCAAAATCACACATTAAAAACTTCACAATCAAACTCTTAAATCACACATTAAACTATTTTAAAAACTTTAAAATAAGAGCTTATAAAAAAAGTCTTAGAAAATTTATGGGAAAAAGAAGTTCTTTTATGTGTACCCAAATTAAGAAATAAATTTCTATTTATAGGATACAAAAATGATTAATTTTAGTATAAAATTATTGTTTTGTATAAAAAATACTATCGATTAATCTCAAAGAATTGAAATGAAATAAAAATCTAAAAACAACAAAGCAACTTTTTCATTGGTCCACGTGGCGTTTTGTCCTTGCTACTCTCATTTCATTTCAACACCCAAAAGGCCAAAATCAACACTCCATTAAACTCATTCAACTGTTCAACAAAAAAAAAAGCAACATAGTAATAAACATTTATATATCTACGTATGTATTCAACATTCTCTCACTAAAGGAGATTCCATATCTTTGTAGGTTTATTCAAAGTAAACTCACCAGAGTTTTATTATATATAATCCAAATCCCATTAACTACATTCTTCATAAAACAAATGTCTCGGACGTTTCTTTTTCTAAATTAAAAAAAAATAATAAAAAAATGAAAGAAGTACTTTGTATTCTGTTTATTGTTATTCTTTCGGTTTCAGATGCAAAAGTAACGAAACAAAATATTGAAAATTTCCTCAAATGTCTTCGTTGTCGGACAAGTCCAGAATATCCGATCACCGAAGCCATCTATAGCCCGCATAACTCAACCTTCGTGTCATCTTACGTGTCCTACACGAAAAACAAAAGGTACTTAAACCCTAACGACAAAAACCTAATAGCCATTGTTGCTGCAAAACATGAATCTCATGTTCAGGCAACCGTGGTCTGTGCAAAGTCCAACGGAATCCAGATCCGTATCCGTAGCGGCGGTCACGACTTGGAGGGCCTTTCTTACATCTCATCTTTACCTTTTGTCATTCTCGACATGCACAATCTCCGGTCTATTACCATTGACGTATCAACCAAGAAAGCTTGGGTTCAAGCTGGGGCGATCTTGGGGGAGCTCTACACCAAAATCGCTGAAGCGAGCAAAACGCTGGCGTTTCCAGCTGGCGTTTGCCCTACTGTAGGAGCGGGAGGACACATCAGCGGTGGAGGATACGGAAATCTGATCAGAAAATACGGAATCTCGGTGGATCATGTCGTTGATGCTCAACTAGTTGATGTCAACGGCAAGATCTTGAACAGAGCTTCCATGGGAGAAGATCTGTTTTGGGCCATTCGAGGTGGTGGAGGTGCGAGCTTTGGAGTTATCCTCTCGTGGAAAATCAACCTCGTTGAGGTCCCAGAGATCTTAACAGTGTTTAAAGTTAACAAAACACTTCAACAAGGAGCCACTAATGTTCTGTACAAGTGGCAGATTGTCTCTAGCAAATTACCACAAGGGCTTTTCTTGAGAGCAATGCCTGATATCACAAATGGAGAGAAATCCGGTGATAAAACCATTGCGGTTAAGTTCTTTGCTCAGTTTTTAGGCTCAGCGAAAACACTAATGGAGATTATGAAGAAGAACTTGCCTGAACTAGGGCTAAAACGTGAAGATTGCTACGAAATGAGCTGGCTTAATACGACAATGTTTTGGGCAAATTATCCTATGGGAACATCGACGAGCGTTCTTCTAGATAGGCCATCTGATCCTCCAGGAGCATTCTACAAAGGAAAATCAGATTATGTCAAGAAACCGATCCCAAAAAAAGGAATGAAGAAGATTTGGAAAACAATGTTGAAATTCAACAATGTGTGGATGCAGTGGAACCCTTACGGCGGAGTGATGGACCAAATTCCGGCGAATGCCACGGCGTTTCCTCACCGGAAAGGAAACTTGTTCAAGATTCAGTACTTTGCGTTATGGATCGACGCAAACGCCACAGACGCTAATCTCCGTTTGATGAAAAAGCTTTACCATGTGGCGGAGCCGTACGTGTCAAGCAATCCGAGAGAGGCGTTTTTGAATTACAGAGACGTCGATGTTGGAAGCAATCCGAGCGGAGAGACCAGTGTTGAAGAAGCTGAGATCTATGGATCGAAGTATTTCTTGGGAAATTTGAAGAGATTGATGGATGTTAAAGCTAAGTATGATCCTGAGAATTTCTTCAGGTATGAGCAGAGTATTCCTCCTGTTCTTGCAATGTAACTCTTTAATGGGACTTTTCTGTTGGATAAGTTATGTTGCATTAATTAAGCTCATGCAACTTGCATAGATCAAACCTATTTGTCCTACTTACAGTACGTACGTAAGATTTATGTTTTGTGATATTAGTCAATGATCAATAAAAAAAATTGGGAATTTTTGTGTTAATTGTTGAACGAATCAACATAATACTGATCGATTCGTTCGTGTAGGTACCATCATAGGAAAATATAGTTGATTATTTTTGAAAATACTATTTTTTTAAGAAAAAATTATAATTTGCTACCTACAATACCATCGACCATTGTTAGTTGGCACATTTCTTGGGATATTGATGTCACTCGTAATTTGTTATCTTGGTTCCATGCATCCTCCATAGTTGCAGAAATACTGTGAGCATATGGAACCGCGTTAATAGATGATGGTAGTGTTGTGCTTATTTACCAAACAGCTATACATCAAAACCAGTGTAATTATAATGCAAACCTAAAAATGTTGAAATTTTTTTCAGAATAACTCTACTCGGAAACTTTACGAAACATATTTTTACATAAAGATCAGTGTAAGAAATAAATACATCTTACGAAATAAAACTACGTATCGATATCAAATAAATAATTATGCAAATTTAGTAAGCAAGGCAAATAATCATATCCTTATTTCTTTGTAGAAATTACAAATCGTTCTTTTCAATAAGATGCTTTGATATGTTATTATTTGTTTCCTGAATTATATGGCCTAAGGTTTCATTCATCTATATTGATATGTGTAATAAATTATAGATAAATGTATAAGTTTTGTTTGTTTTTTTTACAAATTTATTCAAATAATTTTCAATTTAATTAATTATGTCAAATCTAGCACATTTCTTCTTTGTTTTGGGTCAACTCTAGCACATTTCTTTCATCTATAAGAAGATATGGTCTAATGTAATAAGTTAGGGATTTTTTCATATTAAGTCATTAATGTGTGGAAGATCTTTGATCAACAAAATCTTTACTTAACAAAGTTAAATCATAACTGATAATCATTAAAAACAAGGTAGGTTTCTTTAATATCAGTTTCACTTCACTCTACGTTTCCATCAATAAAAATCTATCGATGTTTTCAACTTTCCCTCATTGACCAAAATTAGGCCTTCGAATTAAATTTCTCTGCGGAGTTTTAATTCTATAAATCGAAATGCCAATAAATACGTAAAACAAATTGCTTGGGCTTTCTTTTCTCTGCAGAGTTTAGTTTTCTCCGCAGAGTTCTTCAAACAAGAAAGATAACAATGAAAGAAGTAGTTTTCGTTGTGTTTCTTGTTCTACTTGTTATAGTTTCAGATGCGGAAGTAACTAAACCAAATAATGGAAACTTCCTCCGGTGCCTTCATGATCGGACCAGACAGGAGAATCCGATCACCGAAGCCCTTTATACTCCCGATAACTCAACATTCGTGTCAACTTACGTGTCCTACACGAAAAACAAAAGGTACTCAAACCCTAACGACACAAACCTAATAACCATCATTGCCGCAAAACATGAATCTCACGTTCAGGCAACCGTGGTCTGCGCAAAGTCCAACGGAGTCCAGATACGAATCCGAAGCGGCGGTCACGACTACGAGGGTCTTTCGTACATCTCGTCTGTGCCATTTGTTGTTCTTGATATGCACAATCTCCGGTCTATTACCATTGACGTGTCCAGCAAGAAAGCTAAGGTTCAAGCTGGTGCGACCTTGGGAGAGATCTACACCAAAATCGCTGAAGCAAGCAAAACGCTAGCGTTTGCGGCTGGCGTTTGCCCCACTTTAGGAGCGGGAGGACATATCAGCGGCGGAGGATACGGTAATCTGATTAGAAAATACGGAATCTCGGTGGATCATGTCGTTGATGCTCAGTTAGTTGATGTCAATGGCAAGATCTTGAATCGAGCCTCCATGGGAGAAGATTTGTTTTGGGCGATTCGTGGCGGTGGTGGTGCTAGCTTCGGTGTAATCCTCTCGTGGACGATTAACCTCGTTGAGGTCCCAAAGACTATTACAGTGTTTAAGGTCAACAAAACATTAGAACAAGGAGCCACTGATGTTCTCTACAAATGGCAGCTTGTCTCTAGCAAATTGCCTAAAGAGCTTTTCTTGAGAGCAATGCCTCAGGTCGCAAAAGGAGCGAAATCCAAGGGTAAAACCATCGCGGTTAACTTTTACGCTCAGTTCTTAGGCTCATCAACGAAGCTCATGAAGATTATAAACAAGAACTTGCCTGAATTAGGACTAAAACGTGAAGATTGCTATGAAATGAGTTGGCTTAATACGACAACGTTTTGGGCGGATTATCCGGTTGGGACACCGACGAGCGTTCTTCTGAAAAGACCATTGGAGCCACCAGGAGCATTCTTCAAAAGCAAATCTGATTACGTCAAGAAACCGATCCCAAAAGAAGGAATGAAAAAGATTTGGAAAACAATGTTGAAATTTAACAATGTGTGGATGCAGTGGAACCCTTACGGCGGAGTGATGGACCAAATTCCGGCGAATGCCACCGCGTTTCCTCACCGGAAAGGAAACTTGTTCAAGATTCAGTACTTTGCGTTATGGATCGACGCAAACGCCACAGACGCTAATCTCGGTTTGATGAAAGAACTTTATGAGATGGCGAAGCCGTACGTGTCAAGTAACCCAAGAGAGGCGTTTTTGAATTACAGAGATATCGATGTTGGAAGCAATCCGAGTGGAGAGACAAATATTGAAGAAGCTGACATTTATGGATCCAAGTATTTCTTGGGGAATTGGAAAAGACTGATGAATATTAAAGCTAAGTATGATCCTAAGAATTTCTTCAGGTACGAACAGAGTATTCCTCCTGTTCGTGCTATGTGACTTTTGTTACTAAGTTTTGTGAGCATATATACCAAAAAGATAAAGTAAAATGTAATGTGTGCATGCATTATATAGCTCATGTAATTTGCATAAAGTATTTATCCTGCGTATGATTGTGTGTTTTTATTCAATGATCAACCAAAAACTTTGGGAGTATTCATGTTTACTTTTTGAAAGAATAGACACAACATAATATTCGTTCGTCTAGATGTCTATACAGAAACATAAAGCTATGTTTGAAAATATCTTTTGTTTTTAAATATTCATGTTCATAGTCCTGTGTTGATCAGGCTGGTGATGGTTTTACTATTATAACGTCTCTTGTTGTTAGTTATTCTTTACAAACTTGTGATTTTTGGATGGATTATTTAACATGAAGATCCTTCATGTTAAGAATCTTAGCATTTCACTCTACTGGTGAAGCAGGGAAAGCTTTTTGAGTGTCAAGGTAACCTATTATTCTTCACATTAAATTGGTGTATATGATGAGATTCTCAATAGGTTAGTTACTAAATCACAATGGTGCACATGACAATCAACCTTAATTCTATGATCAATGGTGGTTCCATTTTCTTTCACCCTTCTTCCCACTCGACGTCGTCTTCTTCTTCTTTTTCATCATCTGCTTGCACATTTAAGTCCACCTTGTAGTCTCCATTTGCTGCAACAGGAGCCTCTTCTTCCCATTCCACATCTTCTTCATCTTCCTCTTCACGTTTGGACTTCATACCAACCTGACGATCTGAGGATGTTGTAGAAGCCAACTCAATGTCAGGAGTGGTTAATACCCCTGCAGATTCTTGCTGATTCAGCTTTTCAGCTACCTCTTGCTGCTTCAGTAGAGCGGCGTAGTAAGCTTTGATATATTCATCCTGAAGCCAAAAAACGGAAATAAAATGTATCAAGATTCTCGAAACACAATCCACAAGATGCTACATACTGTAGGAATCTAAAATATACACAGAAACTTTACACAAAAGGCATATACCTTCAGATCCTTATCATCGCCATTTCCCATGGCTGATTCATCTGAAATTTTGACTGATCCTCCAGAGACACCATCATCAGTGTTTGCTTCATGTCTCATCTCTCCTCTTTGTTCATCCGTCAGATTCATTCCTTCTTTGATCATCCATGAAGGGAAAACTTTCTGACTAGAATCTCCACCTTCAGATTTAACATCTTCTTTTCCTTCACCAAGGTTAACCTCAACCTAACCATATGTAAGATTTATGAAATCAATTTAAGAAATCAACATCTTCTTCATCTTCAATAGTAACATTTAACTTGTATATACATTGAGAAGTGTAACTAATGATCACCTTTGTCTCTCCGAGAAATTGCATCGATGTTGAACCATACCCACCCTGTGACCTCGAAGGATCGTTAGGGTTCAGACCACCATTTTCATGAGCAGCCCTAGCCGCACGAGCCTCCCATTCCGGATAAGATTCATAGTCAGGAAACGGTAGGTCTTCTACTTTATGTATTTGACCCATCAGATCCTGCACTTTATTTCCAATCAATATCATAACTCTTTCTGATGCCATCATGAATATGGACCAATAATTTCTGATATTTATAGAATTTTCTAGAATATTGAACTGAGCTGCTAAATTAATATACACAGACCTCCACCATCTGAAGTTTCTTTGCATAGCCATCTCCATTTACTACATCTTTGGAAGTTAGCTTTTTACATTCCACAACAAGTTCACCATTGCATTTCTCACAATGAAAAGAATCGTCTTCCATAGAAAGTAATCTCAGGGCATCCAGTGCATTATATCTATACCAGAAATGAGAGTCTGTTAATTCAGGGTTTAGTGAACACAACACAACTCATCAATGTAAAGATTTTTATAAGAACAGAAAGAGCAGTGGACTTTACTTCCTTTGGCATTTAGGACAGCCATACTCTTGAACAGTATTCTTATCTTCTTGTTCATCTTTGAGTTTTTTTTTAATCCGGCACAGCTTACACCGAACAATATCATATATCTGTAAGAGAAAAGAAGTGCTATAAGGTAGTTTGATCTAAAGAAGTAAATTAAAAGGTAAAACAGCAAACTGAAAGCAAAAAAAAAAAAAAAGGTACTAAGGATATGAAGCATACCTGTTGATAATCAAGACAGCAGTATGAGTACGTTTGGAGCTTAACTTTGTCCTCTGCTCGGCCATCAGTTGTAGCAGCCACTGCACCACTATATATCTTTGCATTCTTCTGAAAAGATTGAGCATAAGAAAAAACAGAAGTGAGAGGGAACAATCTTTGCGATATAGGCTTCGCAAGAAGAATATTGATGCGATAAGTTCTATATATCAATCTAATAAAGCATAGTTTCTGCACATACCTCTTTCCGGTGGTGACGCTTGACCAATTTTTGTTCTTCAAAGTGTCTTAATATTTTCCGGAGTAGCTTGGCATTTATCCTCAAGTCTTTTGCCAAATCTTCTTCTCTAACCCATTGCCGCCTAGAAGACATAGAACAGAAGCAATACCAAGAAATGAAAGGTCAGTGAAAACATAGCGGGTTTTAAGCAATATCAATCTTGAAACAGCCAATAATCAAGTTTCACAAGTTAGTCTACCATTCTCCTTATTAAACATAAAAAAAACCAGTCTGGAAACTACTAACTGTGACAACTTTAGATGTTATCCAGATTCACCTAATAGACTTTGTGGGTAGTAAAAGTAGAGGAGATGCATACAAACCTCGTAAGCGAGTCCAGCACCACAACGGCAATCCCTCTGTCGTCAGTTCTTGCAGATATCGGCTGATCATCTCTTCTCGTGGTATACTGATCATAGGAAACCCTTGCTACAAGCCTCACCAACCTGAAAAATTAAATTAAAAAGGCAACATAGGAAATGCAAAAACATATATATATATATGACGAATTTAGTCAAGAAAGTATCAATATGTGTGTGATTGGATAGAAACACAAAGTTCTATGGTATAGACTACAGAGAGAGAGCGAGAGAGATACCTGGTAAATAGCTTGAGCACAACGGTTCTCTGCACCGGGACTGATATATCCATGGTCATAGCAAACCAGATACTTGCATTTACCAGTTGAGGAGGCCAGTATTAATTAGGTTTATGTTTGATACAAACCACCCAGCATAGAAGTTAAAACAGAGTAATCACCGGATAAGTAACTAACAGAGGGGTCAAATAAAAAACAAGAAACCAAAGCAGAGCAAGAAGCTTGTGAAACTTAAGCACACTGCAGAACAAAGGAAAACGGCAGGAGCTAGTTTCTTGGAAACTGGTCTAAAGATACGATTTTAATGATTCAAGGCCAAAGAAAAAGCTATTCCCCCACTCGATATTGGCTCACACAGTAAGATATTAAATGTTTGTAGAGCAAAACAGAGAGATGAAACTTGTTCCAAAATTGTATTATGGAAAGCAATACGCTAATTCCACCGACCGTGAAACAATAACAATGGACTTGAACAACCACGGAGGTGATATTTGCTCAGAATCTAAGAAATAGAAACCAATTTCCAAAGAAAAGCCATAAAAAAACACGCAATGCGAAAAGGGTGAGAAATCGGAGAGGAGAAAAATGCGATCGATTTCAAGAAAACTGTGCGACAGCACAAGGACCATAAAATTAGGGTTTCTACGTTATAACCCGACAATTCTTGGTGACGTTTCTACGATATCCGACGAAGCTTACCGGAGAGAAATTAGAGAGAGACAGAGAAAGATCGCGGCGCAGAGCGAGAGCGAGGAACAAGAACAACAAAAAAAAAAGGTTTTTACACAAAAGGTTGTGTTTTTAAAAGCGAAAGTTTTTATAGCGGTATCCTCAACAGCCCGGGCCCAAGTTTACTATGGCCTTATTACTACGATTAACAGTTAAATATTTTTAGTTAAGGTTATTTGAAAAAAATGACAGGTTTGAGTAGCTCGGTAACATGTCGGATTCGAACTTGTTTGTACATAAAATTGCTAAATGAATGAGAATTTTCATCATTTCGGATAAGTTTCTTCAAAATTCAGGATACTATTTTTCAGGATAAATTATGTGAAGTTTTTAGAAATTTTCAACAGAGAATAGATTATTCAAGTTCTTTGTTATTATTTCCAACAGGGGTTGTTCAAACAATCAGATTTAATTCTTTGGACTATTGACTAAGAAAATTTTATGTATTCAACTTATGGTACATTACGTATCCAAAATTCCATTAATAAACATCTATATCTATGCATGTATTCAACTTTCCTTCATTACTTTCCATATTCCGAAGGGTTTAGTTTGAATAAACCCATATCACCAAAAATATTCAGCTTTCGAATTCTCTTTTTCAGCTGACTTTTATCCTACAAATCGAAATCCCAACAAATACTGAAATACATATAACAAATTACTTGGTCATCTTTTTTCTTTTGATTTCTACGAAAAAAAAAAATACAAACAAACAAAATGAAAGTAGGTTTTGCTCTGTTTCTTGTTCTTCTTGTTTCGGTTTCAGAGGCAAAAATAACGAAACAGAATATTGGAAACTTCCTTCGATGTCTTCGCTCTCGGACCAGTCCCCTGAATCCGATAACCGAAGCTCTCTACAATCACGATAACTCCACCTTTGTGTCCACTTACGTATCCTACACGAAAAACAAAAGGTGCTCAAACCCTAACGACACAAACCTAATAGCCATTGTTGCTGCAAAACATGAATCTCATGTTCAGGAAACCGTGGTCTGTGCAAAGTCCAACGAGATCCAGATACGAATCCGAAGCGTTGGTCACGACTACGAAGGTCTTTCTTACATCTCATCTGTGCCGTTTGTTATTCTCGACATGCACAATCTCCGGTCTATTACCATTGACGTGTCCAACAAGAAAGCTTGGGTTCAAGCTGGTGCTACCTTGGGAGAGCTCTACACCAAAATCGCTGAAGCAAGCAAAACGCTGGCGTTTGCGGCTGGCGTTTGCCCTACGGTAGGAGCGGGAGGACACATTAGCGGCGGAGGATACGGAAATCTGATAAGAAAGTATGGAATCTCGGTGGATCATGTTGTTGATGCTCAGTTAGTTGATGCCAATGGCAAGATCTTGAACAGAGCTTCCATGGGAGAAGATTTGTTTTGGGCCATTCGTGGTGGTGGCGGTGCGAGCTTTGGCGTTATCCTCTCCTGGAAAATCAACCTCGTCGAGGTCCCAGAGACCTTGACAGTGTTTAAGGTCAACAAAACATTGGAACAAGGAGTCAATGATGTCCTCTATAAATGGCAACTTGTCTCTAGCAAATTGCCTCGAGAGCTTTTCTTGAGTGCAATGCCACAAATCACGAAGGGAGCAAAATCCGACGAGAAAACCATTGCGGTTGCGTTCTCCGCTCAGTACTTAGGCTCAGCAGAGAAACTAATGGCGATTATAAGCAAGAGTTTGCCTGAATTAGGGCTAAAACGTGAAGATTGTAACGAAATGAGTTGGATTAATACGACGACGTTTTGGGCGGATTTCCCGGTCGGGACACCAACGAGTGTTCTTCTTAAGAGGCCATTAGAACCTCCAGGAGCATTCTTCAAGAGCAAATCTGATTACGTCAAGAAACCTATCCCAAAAGAAGGAATGGAGAAGATTTGGAAAATGATGTTGAAATTCAACAATGTGTGGATGCAGTGGAACCCTTACGGTGGAGTGATGGACAAGATTCCGGCGAATGCCACCGCGTTTCCTCACCGGAAAGGAAACTTGTTCAAGATTCAGTACTTTTCGTTCTGGAACGACGCAAACGTTACAGACGCTAATCTCGGTTCGATGAAGGAGCTTTACGACGTGACGGAGCCGTACGTGTCAAGTAACCCGAGAGAAGCGTTTCTGAATTACAGAGACATCGATATTGGAAGCAATCTGAGTGGAGAGACAAATACTGAAGAAGCTGAGATCTATGGATCGAAGTATTTCTTGGGGAATTTGAAGAGACTGATGGATGTTAAAGCTAAGTATGATCCTGAGAATTTCTTCAGGTATGAGCAGAGTATTCCTCCTCTTCGTGCTATGTGACCGAGCATATTAATCCAAAAAAAAAACTATATAATAAGTTATTCGAGCATGCATTATTTAGAGCTCATGTAATTTGCATAACATATTTGTCCTAGCTACTTACATTAGGAATTCTCTGTTTTGTGATATTATACAATGATCAATAAAGAATTTGGGACTATTTATGTTAACTTTTTGAAAAAAAAAAAATCAGAAGCATAATAGCTAGATAGCCTAGATTAGTGTGTGTACGTAGTGTTAGTGTAGATCGTTAAAGGGAACTAAAGTTGTGTTGGAAAGCAACTTTTCGTAGCAAGTCAAGTATCTGAAAATTTCTGATATTTTAAGGTATCGGTAATTCGGTACGTTTCCGAAAAAAAACTATTCTTTCTATAATTAACTATAAATAAATATTAAAAAATTGAACCTGCCCTCGATTGCGTCTATATCCACAATATAATTCTGTCCGGATCTTATTAGGAAAGAGACGATATCCATGGTTCATAATATCATATGGATCTTATTTGGGAAGATACCACACTTTAAGAGATCGATATCCACGGTTCATAATATCATATGGTCCACAGACATTACTCATACAACTGTTAACGGATAATCATATAAATCTTTCAATAATTTTTACATTCAACACCTTAACTATACAATCTGCCCATAATGTCGACAGAATTTCACATCATACACCCAAATATTAATTTAGATGTGAACACTTGACAATTAACCTCAAGGCTTTTTCTTCTGAATTTAAAATTTACCTCAAGTTCCACTACAAAACAAAGCCTTCTCTTTTTTTGACATCAATCCAAAATAGTCCCATTCTCAATCACTCGGCTTCTTACGAGTGTACCTGACAAATGCCATTCAATCATCACATCCATCTATATCTTTTTGGATCAATACGTGTTATTCTTATCTATCAAACATTTTTTCAAATATATATATCCCACTACAAAGTTTAAATACATTTCTCCTCAAACAACTAATTTTGTTATGAATTATAGCATATGAATATATGTACAGTTATGTATATGTCACTATGCTTCTCTATACATAATTATTATATTTTTATATTTAGAAGAGAGAGACGAGAGTAGAGAGAAGCTATTGCTTCTTCATCTTATTATTGAACTTGTTTTTCTCAACTTAACTTCTCTTACATGTACTGACCCTTATTTATACAATCTTAACTTCTCTTACATGTACTGATCCTTATTTATACAAGAAACAAAGTCAGCGAAAGAAACTTCACGTTAAAGTAAATACTAAAAATATTGATGTGGATAATATATATGTACGTTTTCTTTCTGCCTAACAAAACTTACTTCACTCTTCCACCTTTCTACCTTACAAAGCAAAACTCCATCATTGCAACAAAAAAAAAAAATGAAACTCCAAATCTTCTTTAGCTCTAAATTAGCCTTCTTCACTTCCATCTTCTTACTTCTATCGATTCCTCATGCAGTTTCAGCTGACCGGTCTAATCACACCGGTTTTCTCCAATGTCTCTCTCTCCGGTTAAACGACTCCAACATCGTCTCAAAAGTCATACATACACCAAACGATTCTTCTTTCTCCTCCGTCTTAACTTCCTTAATACAAAACCAGAGATTCTCTGCTCCTGATACACCTAAACCGGTTTTAATCCTAACTCCGGTTCAACCTTCCCACGTCCAATCGGCGGTTAAATGCGCACGCCGGTACGGCATCCACATCAGAACAAGAAGCGGAGGACACGACTACGAAGGTCTATCTTACGTCACACACAAGCCCTTCGTCGTCATCGATCTAAGGAATCTCCGGTCTATCGCAATCGATGTCGATAACCGGTCGGTTTGGGTCCAAACCGGAGCCACGATCGGTGAATTATACTACGAAATCGGTAGAAAAAACAAAACTTTAGCGTTCCCCGCCGGTGTTTGCCCCACCGTCGGCGTCGGAGGACACTTTAGCGGCGGAGGGTACGGTACCCTTCTGAGAAAACACGGTTTAGCGGCCGATCACGTGACGGACGCGCGTGTGGTCGACGCGCGAGGGAGGATTCTTGGAAGGCGAGAGATGGGAGAAGATTTCTTCTGGGCGATTCGTGGAGGTGGTGGTTCGAGCTTTTGCGTTGTTCTCTCATGGAAGATCGGTTTAATCGATGTTCCGTCGAGGTTAACCGTCTTCAACGTCACGAAATTCTCAGAACAGAGCGCTTTGAAGATCATCCATCGTTGGCAGTTCGTCTCTGATAAAGTCTCTGATGATTTATTCGTGCGAGTTATGTTGCAGAGATACAAGAACATGGTTCGAGCTTCGTTTCCGGGTCTGTATCTCGGTTCGGTTACTAATTTATTGAAATTGGTAAACCGGGAATTTCCTGAGTTGGGTTTGGAGAAGAGAGACTGTAAAGAAATGAGCTGGATCGAGTCAGTGGTTTGGTTCGCCGAGTTAGGAGAAGAACCGATCGATGTTCTTAGAAAACGCACACGCGCGTCGCTGTCTTTCAAGGCTAAATCCGATTTCGTTCAAGAACCGATGCCTGAGATCGCGGTTTCCAAGATTTGGAGAAGATTGCAAGAACCGGAAGCAGAGTTTGCTCAGCTGATCTTCACACCGTTTGGTGGTAAAATGAGTGAGATTTCGGATTACGAGACGCCGTTTCCGCATCGTAAAGGGAATGTATACGAGATTCAGTATTTGAATTATTGGAGGAGAGGAGAAGAGAAAGAGAAGTGTATGAGATGGGTGGAGAGAGTTTACGATGAGATGAGTGGGTTTGTAGCGAGATCTCCGAGAGGAGCTTATATTAATCTGAGAGATCTTGATTTGGGGATGTATGTTGGTGTCAAGAGGAGTAAGTACGAGGAAGGTAAGAGTTGGGGAGTTAAGTATTTTAAGAATAATTTCGAGAGATTGGTGAGAGTGAAGACGAGTGTTGATCCTTTTGATTTCTTCTGTGATGAACAGAGCATTCCTACTCTTAAATCTGTTCAAGTTATGTGAAAGAGTCGAATGTTTTGAAAAAATGAAAGATTGGAGATTTTTTGTGTCGGAAAAACAGGAAGCATGGAGTGATAGTGAGTGTTTGTGTTAGTGTATAGTATATGTTATCAAGTAGTTTAAAAATATTTGAATTTCTGTTGGTAAATATTTGATACTATATTAATCATCAATTGGAGGACATATTCATAGAGTACTCGTCTTGAGAGAATCTCAAAACTGATTATATTTCATTGTATTTCGCCCAAAGATCCTTGAGGAATTTGCCTGAAAATTCTGAAGAACAACCTAAGTTTAAGTTTTCTTCAAGAGTAAGCAAGCAAGCAGGTCTAGGTTAAAAAACTGATAACGGAACAGCTCAGTGAAGATTAATACTTCACGGTTTCTAAAAAAAATTGGGTGCGTCTACTTCCACGGGAAAGTTTTGAGAAATTTTCACGCCGTTTACACTGTAACAGAGGAAGCTTGGTCTGAATTATAAACATTAACTTGAATCCGATCACATACTTCGATACGACGTTACTGTTGCTTGCACGTGAAGTAAATCGATAGAAGCAACAACATACATTGATGTCGGCAGCAAAGCAATCGTAGTGGTCAAACACTCACAGTTGCTGATGAAGAAAAAAAGGCTGAGCGTTAATCAATCATTTTAATTCCAAGGATTAATTGGTGATTTAATTCTATCCAATCTCATCAAATAAATTTCAAATTGAAGAAAATAAAATTTATTTTATAATATTCATTTTTCATAGTTTTCTATGTGTCAGTTTCTTGTCATCCAATGTTCTTTTTATAGAGGGCATTATAAGGGTATTTATAACTGCATAGATATATCGATATTACAAAGGGATGATTCTATGGATCAAAATAGGATGAAGTAGTTTGAGAGAAAAGAGAATAAGCAAAAACTTAGCTAACTTTAGGAGATATCACATACTAATAAAAGAAAGTGAAGAACGAGAGAAGAACAATAATCTCACTAAAACGAGAGAAGCTCACTAACGATTATTAGTTATGGTGTTCACGATCGGTTCGGCCTCCACGGCCACGACTCCGTGACCATTAACATTATTCCACGGCTTCCGCGACTACGACTCACTACGAGTTTAGTCAATGTTTATTGCGTCTATTTTAACAAGTTATAGCGTCCACGTGTGATATATTCTTAACATTAGAATCTAAATAACCAATCTAGACGTCCGCTTTCAAAACACGTATCATAGCTAATTCTCAGTCGAATTTTTTTAAAAAGAGGCAACTGATTAAATAACCTCTTTTGATATTTTCACTACTGGTCATCGTGTACTAAAGATTTGCCATGTGCAATCCGTAACATTATAATGCAACAACAAAGCTCACTGAATTTATCGAAAATATTCAAAAGTTCCCACATGTTTTCAGTTACAATTTTTTTGTAAAAAGTCTTCCATCGTTAACTTCCAGTTTTATTTTTATTCTTATCTTCAGTACCGAAACCATTTATTGCTCTTAAGAAAAAGCAAAGCAAGATCGTCTGAAATGATGAATAAGATATAAAAATAATTTTATTACTCAAACGTGCTTAATTAACCGGTTGGAAAGTTCTTTTAGCTCACCAGATTTCGATTAGAGCACCATGCACCGCCTACGTCATATCCACTAAAAAAAAAACATTTTGAAAAAATGCTACAACATTTCGGCCTAAAGGAAGTAAACGGGAAACGACGAAAAAACACGTTATTCTTTAACAAAAACAAAAAGAAAAAGAAAAACACGTTATCGATCGTGGAATGAATTAGTGACGCACACATGCTCACAACGATTTTTAATGTAAGCCACACAAATAAGAACCAAGCCCTTGCATTTTCAACTTCAACAACAATGAAAATAAGTTTTTGCTGCTTTATCACATTGAATCGTAATGTTGAATTTAATCATTTGTCTTTATATTTCAATCAAAACTTCTCCATTTTACAGGGTTTATGGTTCATGGCTAACCTTGTTTTATCAACATTGGCGACATGAACTGTATATCTCAGTTTTCCAGTTGAAAATTGCAATAGAATGGAATTGTGTCGTGTACATCCCTAATGTTATATAGACTCGTCAACAAAATATGCATCTTCTCTAAGAAAATATAGTTTTTCCTTAAAAACAAAATACTAATAACTATATACTAGTATATTGTTTCTAAGAATCTTATTTTATCCGTCTATTGGAGTTTTTCTAAGTCTTAACAGAAGAGGACTTTTTACTCAATAAGAAGACTTGAAAGTTGGAAACATCAAAATATGAAAATTAAATGAGTGTACAAGACTACAGTTTACAATAATTCATATTAAGTCAAAAAAATGAAGCCGTTTCATCTCTGATTTTGATGGTTGCTAAAAATACTTAATTGATAATATTTCAGAATGCCTTAGTCAATAATTGATAATATTTCAGAATGCCTAGCCTTAGTCAATATTTTTATCCATTTACATGATAACTGTGGTTGCTGTAGCTAGAGAAAAAACATAGACACAAATAAAACAAATATAAAAAAATGCAGAGGATTAGTTCATTGAAAAAACTGTATACATATGGTGACATATTTAAACTCAACTATCAAATATAATTAGTTCACGTGGATGAAATTTGCTCGTACGATATAATATACACAAGTTACGTTGTTTAAACTTTAAAGTCTTCTCTTTGAACTTTTCTTGCCTCCATCACAGTCCCACAAACCCATTTGGAATTTATTACCGACGTTGACCATTGACTTAAAAACCAGCGAAGAAAATGACATTAAATAAACAAACGGCTCAATATAATACTAATAAAAAAGCAAACGTTTTGTTATAATAATACCTTCTTTTTTGTACCAACAATTTTATATAATATAAATATTCCTACAAAAATTATGTTTACTCGCTAGTTTATCTGCATTTGCTACTTCTCTTATGCTATGAGGGTTAATGATTTAGACTATTTAAAAGAAATATAAACGATATTTCTTATCTTATCCCTCTAAGTCTAAAATTACGAGTCTACTAATGAGGTTCAAGAATATAACAAATAAGTGACTGAGATCTTGAGAAGTGAAAACAAAGAAATACGTTTAGTTTTTGGTCAACGAATAACAATAGATGTTAAAGATATCTTTTGATATTTGCAATTTTATAAAATATTTTAGTTTTTTAAAAACCAATTGAGGAATATTTTTAATCACAAGAGCATATTGTCGTAATGAAGAAGTGATTGACCGAATTATCAACCAAAACTTTCTAAAATTTGCGAGACATATCTTCCCCCTGCGGTTATAAATAAACCGGATAAGTTAGTGCAGGAACAGAGAAACACGAGACCCAAGAAGAAAGATCCCATTTTTTCACAATGCTCACGACACGACAAACCTTTTGCTCTGTCGTATTCTTCCTTCTCTTCCTCTCTCTACCTCTCTGCTCTTTCTCCCAATCACCGAACTCTGTCTACAACTCCTTCCTCAAATGTTTCTCCGAGAAGACGAAATCCCCACAAGCCCAAATCGCCAAAAACGTCTTCTCTCAGAGCGATCCTTCTTACTCCTCCGTTCTCCGTGCGTACATACGCAATGCGAGATTCAACACTTCCTCTACTCGCAAACCAACAATCATCGTCACTCCTCGCTCCGATAGCCACGTCAGCGCCGCCGTCATCTGCTCCAAACCCTTAAAAAACTTCGTCCTCAAGATCCGAAGCGGCGGCCACGATTACGATGGTCTCTCTTACATCTCCGATAAACCCTTTTTCATCCTCGACTTGTCGAATCTCCGCGACGTCTCCGTCGATATCGCCTCCAATTCGGCGTGGATCTCCGCCGGAGCGACACTCGGCGAGGTTTACTACCGAATCTGGGAGAAAAGCAAAATCCATGGATTCCCCGCCGGAGTTTGTCCGACGGTCGGTGTCGGAGGTCATTTAAGCGGCGGTGGGTACGGTAATATGCTGAGGAAGTTCGGATTGTCTGTCGATAACTTGATCGATGCGAAGATCGTCGATGTAAAAGGTCGGATTTTGGACCGGAAATCGATGGGTGAAGATCTTTTCTGGGCGATTTCCGGCGGCGGAGGAGGAAGCTTCGGCGTCGTTTTGGGTTACAAGGTAAAGCTCGTTCCTGTGCCACCGATCGTGACGGTTTTCCGGGTGGAGCAGTATATGGATTCCGGAGCGGTGGATATGGTTCACAAATGGCAATCAGTGGGTCCTAAAACCGACCCGAATCTGTTCATGAGGATGCTGATTCAGCCCGTGACGAGGAAGAAGGTGAAGACGGTGAGAGCCTCCGTGGTGGCTCTGTTCTTAGGCAGAGCAAACGACGTCGTTTCTTTGCTTCGTAAGGAGTTTCCAGAATTGGCTCTAAAGAAGGAGAACTGTACGGAGATGTCTTGGTTACAGTCTGCTTTATGGTGGGATAATCACGTTAACGCTACTCAGACCGATCCTAAAGTGTTTCTTGATCGGAATCTTGATTCCGCAAGCTTCGGGAAGAGGAAATCGGATTATGTTGCGACTCCGATTCCTAGAAACGGGATCGAGTCTCTGTTCAAGAAGATGATCGAGCTAGGGAAAATCGGATTGGTTTTCAATCCGTACGGCGGGAAAATGGCGGAGATCGCGGAGGACGCGACGCCGTTTCCTCACCGGAAGAAGCTTTTCAAGATTCAGTACTCAGTGAACTGGAAAGAATCGTCTCCGGAGATAGAGAAGGGTTTCTTGAATCAGGCTAAGGTGCTACACAGTTTCATGACAGGGTTTGTGAGCAAGAGCCCTAGGAGTGCTTACTTGAATTACAGAGATGTTGATATCGGGGTGAATGATCACGGGAAGAATAGTTACAAGGAAGGAGAGGTTTATGGAAGATCGTATTTTGGGAAAAACTTTGATCGATTAGTGAAGGTTAAAACAGCTGTGGATCCAGGGAATTTCTTCAGGAATGAACAGAGTATACCTACCTTGCCAAGTAAGGCATAATTAGATATATTTATCACTCATTTGATATAAAAGATTGGTTTACTTTGCTATAATGTAATGCTTTGGTGAAGCAATATAGAAGAATGTATGGTTTTGGATTTTTGTATATTTCTATAGTTTGTCTGATTCTTGGAACTCTGCAATAAAGTCTGCCTAGATTGGTTGTATATGAAAGAGAAGTAAATAAGTCAAATTTTCTGGTGATGAAAACCAAATTTGAAACCGGTGATTGTTGGAATTAGCTACCTGCTTTTGAAATTCATAGCTAAAATTGTGGAAATTTACGGGTTTTGTTTGGAGTAGTTGACGATGATTCTGGACCGTGTTCTTGTGACCTGCAATTTTTGTGTAATGAATGAGATAGTGTTGACTTTTAGACCTGGTTTGGTTGCAGTAGCGAATGGAACGGTTGTGACTGAATCGGGAACGGCGAGACGGTGGTCACGAGCCGGAGGAGCCACCGTAGTTGCAACGGTGGCTTTACATGTCTTCTAGAATTTTAAGATTGTTTCTTTACATGTATTCTAGAATTTTAAGATTGTTTTTTTTTTCAATCGTTGACTAATGGTATCTCTTCCATAAGATGAACAGAGTCTCAGTAGTTTCACATCTGTCGAAGTTATCTGAAGTTGTGAGAAGATTTTGTGTCAGAAACAAAGCATCCAATGACGTGTTAATATTGCTTTATGTATCATTGATGTATAGATAATGGAAAATTCATAGCCCTGAGGAATTATTAAAAAACTCAGAAGAACAATGGAGAATTTCTGCAAAAATGTATAATTATTATTTAGGAATAACCTTCAAATATTTTCCGTTTATAGGAAGTATATTAATTTGTGTATATACATGACTATAATTACTGAAGACATTTATAAATTTTTATATTTTACCAGTATTCAATATTGAATCGTCATAGAAAATGTTATTTATGTATTAAAAAGAAAATCAACTTAAATAAATTTGTCTTTGACTAAAATATATGGGAGTTAAAAAGCTCCCACAATGTTCACTGGATTTGAATAATATAACTGAGACGGCGGGAATTAAGGTAGGATTCAGTGAAAGATGCTAACAAATGAAAGAGATCGAAGGCGACATAGAAGATAATCCAATTTGATTTCATGGAAAGAAAAAGAAAATAATCTGATGTGATTTTCTTTCTCCGTAGAAGTAAAACACATATAAATTCATAAACAAAAAATAGAAATTCATAAACAAAAAACACAATTCATAAAATATCAAAACTGTATGTATAAATATTCTGAAAATATTAAAAATCTTCATGCAGGTAACATGCTAAATTATGTATACGTAAATTAGTAACCTTGGTCACATTTTCTTGATGTTAAAGTATTTTCTCTTTGAACTTGTTATTCTTTCCTTTGTAGTGTCTTATACATTAATCCAACTAGAATTTTGCCACCGACATCGACTAAATGGTACGACCATTGACTAAACCCAAAAAACTGACTACTTTTAAAAATTTTAAAAAGGCTAACATACATTATGTAACTCCTAAATTTTAATATGCAGTGGATCAAAGTTTAGAATTAAGAAAAAATCTCTTTCCCTGGAATTAGGTTTTATACCAAATAAATAAAGATACAAGTGGAGTTAACATGCTTGCTTAAAACAAATATTTTTTTGAAGTACATATATTCTCTGTCTTACAGTTATAAAGCACATTACAGAGAAGCAGCCAAATAAAAAACTTTCACTTTAAACAATGATTACGACACAAACCTTTGTCTCTGTTCTTTTCTCTGTCCTCTTCTTGTCTCCCCCTTTCTCCTCATTCGCTGCACCTCCCTCGTCGGATTCCGTCTACGAATCCTTCGTTCAATGTTTCTCCGACAAGACGAAATCACCACAAACACAAATCACCCAAAAAGTCTTCTCTCAGACAAACCCTTCTTACTCCTCTGTTCTCCGTGCTTACATCCGAAATGCGAGATTCAACACTTCTTCAACTCCAAAACCAACAATCATCGTCACTCCTCGCTCCGATAGCCACGTCAGCGCCGCCGTAATCTGCTCCAAACCCCTAAATTTCGTCCTCAAGATCCGAAGCGGCGGCCACGATTACGATGGTCTCTCTTACATCTCCGATAAACCCTTTTTCATCCTCGACATGTCGAATCTCCGTGAAGTCTCCGTCGATATCGCCGATCAATCGGCGTGGATTTCCGCCGGAGCGACACTCGGCGAGGTATACTACCGAATCTGGGAGAAAAGCAAAATCCACGGGTTCCCCGCCGGAGTTTGTCCGACGGTTGGTGTCGGAGGTCATTTAAGCGGCGGTGGATACGGGAACATGGTGAGGAAATTCGGATTATCAGTGGATTACGTTGAGGATGCGAAGATCGTCGATGTAAAAGGTCAGATTTTGGACCGGAAATCGATGGGTGAGGATCTTTTCTGGGCGATTTGCGGCGGAGGAGGAGCTAGCTTCGGCGTCGTTTTGGGTTACAAGGTAAAGCTCGTTCCGGTACCGGATACCGTGACGGTTTTCCGGGTGGAGCAGTATATGGATACCGGAGCGGTAGATATGGTTCACAAGTGGCAATCCGTGGGTCCGAAAACCGACCCGAACCTGTTCATGAGGATGCTGATTCAACCCGTGACGAGGAAGAAGGTGAAGACGGTGAGAGCTTCTGTGGTTGCTCTGTTTTTAGGGAAAGCAGACGACGTCGTTTCGTTGCTTGCTAAGGATTTTCAAGAATTGGGTTTGAAGAAGGAGAACTGTACGGAGATGACTTGGATTCAGTCGGCTTTATGGTGGGATAATGACGAAAACGCAACTCAGACTGATCCTAAAGTGTTGCTTGATCGGAATCTTGATTCCGCTAGCTTTGGGAAGAGGAAATCGGATTATGTCGAGGCAGAGATTCCTAGAGATGGGATCGAGTCTCTGTTCAAGAAGATGATCGAATTGGGGAAGATCGGGCTTGTTTTTAATCCGTACGGCGGGAAAATGGCGGAGGTTGCGGTGGATGCGACGCCGTTTCCGCATCGGAAGAAGCTTTTCAAGATTCAGTACTCGGTGAACTGGAAAGAATCATCTCCGGAGATAGAGAAAGGTTTCTTGGATCAGGCTAAAGTTCTTTACAGTTTCATGACTGGGTTTGTGAGCAAGAACCCTAGAAATGCTTACTTGAATTACAGAGATGTCGATATTGGGGTGAATGATCACGGGGTGAATAGTTACGAGGAAGGAGAGGTGTATGGAAGGAAGTATTTTGGTGCGAATTTCGATCGATTAGTGAAGGTTAAAACCGCGGTTGATCCAGAAAATTTCTTCAGGAATGAACAGAGTATACCTACCTTGCCAAGCAAGGCATAGTGAAAAAACATTTGACCTTTGTTTTTTTTTTTAATTACAAAAGAAGAATGAAAAGGTTTGGTTTTTTTTACTAAACCAGTATTGTTTAGTGGAGGAGAATATAATAATATGATTTGGAATATAGTTTATTGCATTCACGGAACGCTATGATAAGATTCTTTTTCATAAAGTTGAAAGTATAAAAGGGGTTGGTATTGATGACAAAAACAGAAATTCAAAACAGTTGATTGTTGAAGTTAGCTACCTGATTTTGAAATTCATGGCGAAAATTAAGGAAATTTGGGTTTAGATGGAGTAATTTAAGAGTTGATATGATTCTCGTGAGTAAAGTTTGGATCTTGTGAAAGATGTTAGTGTTGACTTTTGACCAAAATTGGGTTGCAAATTTGCAATAGCTAGTGTCCTTGTTTCCTGAGACGGTCACGGCCACATGGTGATTCATGAGCTGGAGGAGCCACCGTTTTCGTAGAACTTGTACCGGTAGTCTGAAAACTGAGTCGTTGACTGAAGCTTACAAGTCAAACTTTGTGTTAAGTTTTAACGGTTTTGTAGTAGATTTGTGTACGCTATCAACTCTGTACAGTACACACACATTTCCACGAACTTCCGTTTTCAATTATAAGGATTAAATAATTTGTTGGATTTTTTTTTAATGCCACTAACAAAAGAAAAAAAAAATTCAATTATGCATGGTTCAAGACTCCAAAGAGTGGTAATGATACTGAATCATGAATTCAACAAAGATGGTTCAACAAATAATTTATAATCCATCTTTTGTTTTAATATTATTGGAGGCTTAAACCACCATGGACTTTCAAAGGAGTTAACATGTGAATATTGGTCAACTACTGTAACAACAAAGTTAATCTGTGAACTGGAGGTTTATTTGATAACTATGGTTTTAAATGGTACTATAATAGTATAAAGAAGATTATTTAAAACTTTTAGCAATGAAATTTGATCGTTTTAGAGATAAGTTTAGGATGTTAGAACTTAGAACTTTAGGATGTTTAGGACAGTTTAAAAGAATAAATGTATGGGGTGGTCTTATTAGGAATAATTTCTATAGCACAAGATGGTGGTAGTATTATAATTGATTTTGGAGATCATTTTGAAAGAAAAAAAGAAAGCATAAATTATGATTTTTTTTTTAATCTTCAACATAAAATATGTTAGTATAAAAATCTAAGGCGTGCCATAAACTCCGAGTGTATATCATATATCATCAATAAAATACACATATTGAGCACTACTTTTGAAGAAAGTGGTGTTAGTCTCAAACCAGATCATAAGACATCAGAATTTGCGGCATTAGTAAATACCAAACCTCTTATTGGAAGAAGTAGGTGAGATGAGAGTCTTCCGTCAATTAATTAGTAGAAGACATATGCAATACAGAAAGACAGATCCAAAATATTCAATTGGAAAATTAGATTGAAATTCGAGTTATAACTCGGCGACAATATTTTGAAAATACCACTAAAATACAAAAGAAGATTAACTAATTAATATTCGAGTACTACAATAATAGACGGAAACAATAGAAATACTAAAATTGATCGATAATTTTATCAATTCACAACTGAAATATATCGATATAGACTAAGAACATACGGTTTATAAAGAAAGAGAAAATGAAACAGTAGTTTGGGTTTCGGAACAAGCTTTTTATTGGACAATAGTTTTAACATCGACAACTAAAAGAGAGGTAAGCTTGCAGGGAAACGAACTTGCATCCATTGCTTCTCATACGTAACCAAATGGCTCCAACCTAATTCCTCCAGCAATCCCAGTTTCATTTCGTACAGTTTCTTATTCGCACTCCCGTTCTCGTTTTGGATCATGTCATCAAGTACCTGAAAAACCATTATCAATTAATACAGTCATGGGGGTCAGTGATAATCAGATGATCATTATTACAGTTTTACTTGGTATGTTTCAAGATTAGATCAAAGTGTTTACCTTCAATGCGGTCCCGAGTCGTGAGAGCCGTTTCTCTCGTAGAACAGTGAGAGTACAGAATTTAGATGATTTCACGTCTACCCATTTTGTCAGTTCTTTGAAATTCTCTTCGAATCTATCCTTCTGGCTACTTTCTTCTTCTCTTTCTTCTTCCTTCTCAACCTGCAAACAAATGAGTAGTGTAATCGCCCAATATTAGCTAACAAATTGCTTATGACACCATTCGTAGTTATTCGCTACATTCATCTGACTTTCATAATCACCGTTTAGCATGTTCCTATTTTCTAGTCAGATAAATATATTATCAGTTCACGAGGTGATAAGTGAGATCAATATTGGTCTTGCCTTCAAATCCTCGAGTCTCGCTATGGCTAACCCTTTCTGGTATAGTGCTTCTGCCAGTTGGTCACGGGTCATCTCCATTTTTTTCTTTAAATTCTGATTCGAAAATACCACAGCAGGTGATTATCAGAGCCGTAAATAAAAGCAAGTTAGAAAATACCACAGCACGATAGTTAAGAATCTTATGAAAAACCAACTTTTTGTAAGAAAACGCAATAAATAAAATGATATCACACCTCTGCCTCCTCATCTTCTGGTTCGCTTTTCTGTAGCAAGAATCTTGCTAACTCATCTACGTCAACACTGCATACTACTTCATTTGCAGCATCAATAATCTGCAAAAGCAAAAGAGAGATTTTCAGCTTACATGCTAATTTCCCCACCATCTATAAACGCTAAAGAGATTAGTAGTTGGAAAAGTATTGAGTGTGTAATGTATAAGTAGAGAAAGTAGTAGCACAACGTTTAAGATTAGTAACTCATTTGAAACTTTACCTCTTTGTGATAGCTGATTTTGTCCCCAGCTTCAGGCCCAGATAGCAAACCTTCCAAGATCTTAGCAAACAATGGAGTATGGTTTGGGTATTCAGACTGCCAAGGAACATATGCTCAAGTTAATCTAACAGTATTTCAGATTTGCATTATTTTTTCAAAACTTTCAGAGTTAAAGTGGCACAAATCATTATTCAAAACGAGAAAAGAAAAGCCCTTAGCTGGCAAACCTTGAGACAGGCACACAACTTTCTCCACTCTGAACGCTCTTCCTCAGTTTCTTGTTTTAGGTTCCCAAGAAATTTGATCTTTGTGTCACGAACCTGATTACAAGAAAGAGCTTTCATAAAACAGTGTAGAAAAGAAAACCCTCAATATTCACCAACAAGTAGTTGATTCAATTATATAATAGGATATTCGAGCATAAAGTTGGGCAAGAGCCAATATTAAACATGCTTCTACAAATAATACCTCTTGTTCCAAGCGTTCTGATACTGATTTAGAGCTATTTGGAGCAGAAACTGTCTTCTTATCTTCTTCAGGCTATTGAATTAACAACAAAAAAACAAAAAAAAACAAAATTTCAACAGAATTGGAATACAAGGGAAAAAAAATAGATCAAGCTAAACACAAAATATGAGCTCCTGTAGCCAGACTGTCCTGCATTACTGCATCAAGTATCACAAACCTATGGTAACAGGCAAACCAGATCAGAAAAGGTAGTTTTTTAAGTTACCTTATTTGGTGGAACCACATATGATATTGGATAAGATACAGGATTATCCTTTGGATTCTTCCCTTCTTTATCATCAAATGACAATTTCCCATATGAGATCTCTCCCACCATCATAGATCCTTGCGGAGTATTCTGCAGATGACATAAAAATTTACATTTGAGAGAGATATGATGCATCAGAACATTAATTATGCTTGTCAACAATCTACTAAACCTTGGGTATCTTATCCTTTGTTGGTGGGCACAGATAAAACGCTTCCTTCACCCTGCAGGTAATAAATGAGGTGAGAAACACGTTCAGAGAACAACCAACGCAGTAGCTAGAAAACTTTAAACGGGTAAATGAACTAAAAGAGTACCCTGGCATTAGAACAGAGGATTTAAAGGCACCATTTCCAGTGACTGGACCATCTGGTTCAGAATGTAAGTTCAGCCGAACTTCCTGCATCACAAGCAAAATAGAAAGAAAAATCAACTCTTCAGGGATTTTAACGTTTCAAAAAAAGAAAAATATTGACATAAATTAAAACGTGATTCGAAATCTTACCCCCATGTTTCTTTCAATAAACACAATGAGCTGCTTCAACTTTTCCAGCAGCTGCACATTTTCATGCCTGGCAAAGCAATTAGCTATCAGAATAGTAAATATGCACTGTGAAACAAAATTGTCACCCATGTAAACTTGTCAACCAGTCACGTTGAGAAGATCAGATCTTCCTAGTTATATTAAATAAACTGCAACCATCAAAGATAAAGCACAAACCTCAGATACAGCTGAAGTTTATATTCTCCCTTAGGAAGCTTAGAAGACGCAGGATAAACATCACCCATTGCATGTACACGCTGAAAGTATGTCAGGACAGTGTGTTAAGGCATAACCAATTTGGTAGACACGAACGCAGAAAAGCGTTTTCACAATTCATAACCGAACTCGGGATTCGTAAATTTTGTTGCCAATGAGAATTTACGAGCTACTCTATACTTGTAGTATCCAGCCTTTTAGGTGGCAGTTCAAAGAGTACCTTGTTCCCATCAGAGATCATATAAAATTGGGACTCAAATTTAGTGTCATATATGCGATTGTTCAATAAGGGGATATACGGTTTCACTTCAGCTGCATCTTCTAATTTGAACTTGTAGCTGCAGAAAGGAAAGAAAGAGAATTACCATAAATTTTTTGATAAAGAGAGGCAAACAACGACACCAAGAAAGCAGAAGCATAACCCACGTTAATGTCAATGCTAGTATCTGTTTGCCCGACAATAGTGTATCGCGGCCAGTTGACAGAGTCTTGAGTTGTGCATCAACAGGTTGATATGGAACTCGTATCTGCAGTTTAAAGCAAAACACCGTACATAAGCAATTCTACAAAAAAATTTACAGAAAAGGTAAAAGATACCATCTCCACATACACTGTACCTTGTTCAGAACAGCTATGGGAACAAGTTTTTCAGATGCCAATAGTGCTTCAGCTTCAACTTTTATTGGGGCTTCACTTCCATCAAGTATCAATTCTTCTTTATTGACACCAATTCCATGGAATGCAATCTAAAATACCACACATAACTTGCATCAACTTATGTCTAACAAGTCACAATGTACTCAATATAGTTATTACGCGTGAGCAACTTTAACATAGAACTTCGCTCATAACATTAGTGTGACAGCATGAAAACTGATCCATAACACTTTTTATATCTATTCACCTGTAATTCGTTTCCAAAACCATTCCTAAATGAGAATGCACATACAGGAGTGATTATTGCTAAACCAAAGACCTAACATCCAACTAAAGAGAAACTAAAATTGGTAAGGGAACTAAATTGCAGAAAGAAATAAGCAATGCATTAACATGGGCCAACTGATACACTAGCATGATGAAATCAAAGGAAAGTTAGGAAACCAGTAGGAAAAAAGGATAAAAAATAATAACTTAGAGTTCATTACCTGACACAATACGACACAAAAGACAAAAAAAAATACAGGCATTTAATATTCCTTATGCAATATATGCTTGTGTTACACACATACACAAACACACACACACACACACACACACACACACACACACATATATATATATATATATGCCTATATAATTCTCAGTTCCTACCTCAAAGTCAACGATAGTTGGTTCACGACTTCCAAGGCCACTGGACCAGAATTGAGCTAGAGCCAGTTCCATCGTTTGACCACTAACCACAGGAAACGCAAAGCTTTTCGCAGATGGAGATGCAAAAGTTGCGGCGTTCTCCCACTTGATAGGCCTTCGCAATGGGCAAAGCTGCAAATCAAGTAGCGATTAGAACCACAGCAGCATCAAAGACTTGAATTATCCTTAAACGTGCCCTACCTGAAGCGTATCAATATAAAATCTTCGTGTAGTATCAAACCCTGAAGTTCGTATCGTAGCCTCAGCCCATGTTGCTCCAAGTGGTACCTCAATATATCTTCGTTCAATGTGGCCTACAGTTTGAATTTTTGACAAACAATATATCAAACATAGAAAATGGCAGCCATTTAAGAGGACCTGTTTGCTTTCTAAATCACACATTAAAGTTCACAAACGATAACCTGAGATGAAAGACATTTGTTGAAATGAAATAACTGGAGGTCGATTTGCCACAGTCGTGGGAATTATTATTGTAACTGGGATTCTGAAAAGAGGACCGCGCTGTGGAGCTTTGCAATCAATCCCATAAACTTCAAAGTAATGCACACCATCCCCAAGATTTGTGGGGTCCACAACAACGCTGAAAAGAGATGCTATAATCTTACTACGTAGATAACGTTGCACAAAAATGAACAAACCGCAAATTAGCAGCAAGATATATGATTGGATAACACTAACTTGAAGCTACGTCCGTTATGAGTGAGAAGGAGATAATCAGGAACCCGTACAACTCCTTCATCTGTGGAGTGCAACTCAAGACACTCCTCAAAAGGGACAAGTTCCTTTAAATTACTCGCGCCTTCATGGAACTTTGGGTCAACTTGTACCGTCCACTGGAAAGTCAAAACTATGCTTGTTTCACATAGCAAACAGGAGATATACAAACTCTGAAAGTTAAATATACTACACATCTAACTCCATGACCGGGCATCCAAAGAACTTAATATTCCAGAAAAAGGACGAATATGGCATGTTTTATGAAGATAATGACTTTCTATATAAAATGTAAGTTAGCATACATTTGAGCAGATTACTATGCAGACTCCTGAGTGAACATGTATTCATGTATATAGCAACAGGTTACCTCAGTAGACTGTCTGCAAGCAGTAGCCTCCCGCAGGTAGATGCCCCGTGACGTTGGAGCTGCATTTATAGAATTCATAATGTTCTTAAAAGAAAGGTTCATATTTTTCGTCCAAAAAAAAAAAGAAAGGTTCATGTTTTATCGGAAAAAAATCAAGATCTTGAGGTTCCTCCGCCAAAAGCAGGAAGGCCATTTAGATTAGTAGCTACACATAGATAATACAGCTAAGATACAGGAAATCAACACATTCAGTTGTCCTGTTTATCTTTAATGAGAGTGTGGGATAGGTTTCAGCAAGCAAGTTTCTAATAAGCTTCTACCTTGAAAACTTTTAAAAATTGTTAAATTCTTTGTTACATACTTGTTTTTCCCGAGAGATTGACCTTTATCTGATAAAATACGCATGGACAGTCTTTAAACTGTTTCAAGTATTCATACGCCCTGTCATGACAAAATAAATCAGAACTAACTATTTAAAATATGGTGTCAACTTAATTACAGGGTAGAGAATCTTACTTATCAACTTGCATAAGCCCTTGTCCAGTAGTCAGTTTATCTTCCGGTAGATCACCTACAGGTATTGATGTATTCTCAAGGGCCCTTCTCACACTGTATGGGCTAACTGGGATGCCCTCAGCCTGCAGAAGCATGAAGGATTCAGAAGCTGAAAGATGCATTGGAAAAAAGGAAAAAGAAACAGATGTGCCAAAAGGGAAAAATAATGTTGAAGAAGAAACCTTCATAGCACTTAGAAGTAACGCAACTGCTCCACATGCAGAAGGAGATGCCATTGATGTTCCATTCATGAGCATGCGTCTTTGAAGCGTCCATGTAGGAACAGGAGCAACAGCCCCACCAGGTGCACTTATGCAGACACCAAGATCCCCATCAGAGGTTGGCCCCCGGCTTGACCTACAATGTAACAATATCTATTTCATGCTAGGTACCACTAGCAATAGAATGAATCAAATTAAAGGAAAATGGTGAAATACCAAGTGTACTCAAGCCCCTCACCGGGAGGTTCCACCACCGAATGAGCACCTGCTGCCATTGCAGGAGAGACATATGCACCCACACCAATGATACTGGAAGTTGTTCCACCAGGTGCACCAACTGTTGTCAATGCTGGGCCACTGTTCCCAGCACTACTTACAAATATTAGGCGTCTCTTGTTTACAGCCTAAAGCATAGAAGAATGTCAACAAACGCAAGATGCAAAGCATAAAACACAAGCAAGCACGTGCTGCTAACAAAGACAAGGGTTTGAATGATACTTCAGTAACAAGATCAACAAAGCGTCCATAGTCTGGAAGTAGTGCTGGCTCTCCATAGCTCATGTTGACAAGATCGCAATTATGCTGTAACATGATAACCGAAGTCAGCATATACAAAACTGTATTGACTTGTGTCAATGGAAAGCAGTCACATGTAACAGTCCACACAGATGTAAAATTCTTCCATACAAGCTGATGATGCAAAGTTGTGCAAGAGATAATAAGATAGGACTTGCTTTGTTCAAACTTCAAAGGATATAATTTTAGGAAGTTCTAAATGAATTTTTCGGCTGTATACTACAGTCAGTTATATAGTGATTACCTCCAGGGCAGCTATCAATGCACGTGTCAAGCCAGTTCCGGTCTCCATTGACCCTAACCGCGAGTCTCCAATTTTGCAAGATATTATCTGTGCACCAGGTGCCACACCATTTAACAAGTGCTCCTAACATACACGTAGAACGAGAGTTAATTGATTGCAACAAATTATTAATATAATTAACTTATATAGATGTCTTAGAACCTCAGGGTGGTGTGCAGTAGCTATCCCAGCAACATGAGTGCCATGTGGAGAACTATCGGTTACAATGCTTAGGACCTTTCCCTCATCATACACGTTAGCAACAAAGGCGCAAGCATCTAGTCGGCTAAACACGCCACACTTCCGCTCAATTCTGATTTGCATATTAGATTGAGATTACAGAAAAATAAGTCATGAACTTTAGTAAGAGATAGATCTCTAAAGGGAAGACTTGCCGGTAATTAGTCAGGGGGGAGAAGTCTGCTAGTTTCCCGCAATCTGGATCTTCTTCAAGACTCTGCGTATCAAGTGCAACCCTCCATACTTCTCCATCATGCCACACAACAGCATCAATAACAGGCCCTTTGTCTTCATATTTCTACAGAACAACAATGCATTTACAGCACAAATTGAAGAATACAGCGAACAAGTATTCAGAAATAAAACTAGTAAAGGAAAGTCGCTAACTTACATCGGCTTGTTTCTTTAGGAAATCAACTCTGCTTTGGAGGTCTTCACGTGTCTTCTTCAGTTTCGCATCATCCACCTTGCTGTGCTTCTGGAGGCAAGAATGAAAAGAGAGGTTACGATATGAATAGAATAGCACTGTCAGACTCACAACATTCACAATACAGCATCTCAGTAGTACCTGATCGAAATCATACAGATTCTTTAAAGCTTTTGCAATTTCTTCCTGATTCTTTTCATCCCAGGTTTTCCTTCTCTCTTTCTGTGTGACAACAAAACAGACAGAATTCTTAGACAATAAGACTGCAGATGAGTTACCTAAAACATTGGTGTAAGATTTTAAATTAGAATGATTAGATATAACTAATCCAACAGACTAAAAAGATCACAACTCTAATGGCTACCTTCACACGAGAAGTTAAATCATCTGTAAATAGCTGGTAAACCAACTTGCAACCTACACGCCATTCTCCAGTGGGGTTTTTCCATGAAGAATTGACAACCAAAGGTGCCCCTGTAGGAAATTTGTTCAAACAAAAGAACGTGTTATAGCTAGATAGTGGATAACAAGACAACATGAGTAAGAAAAGTATCATGCAGAAATCCTAAATATCATCAAATCACCAACCTGATGCTCCACGAATAAGACCATCTTCATTGGCTTTTACAACTGTGGATGTATCTATATCCCCACTACCAGTGCTGAACGATTTAAAGAGAAGGATACAATCAGGTCACAGTCACTCGAATGAACATCAGATGCATAATTCAGGTAAGTCATGAAGATACCAGTCAATGACGTCCAGAACCTTGGGTTTCCCATCAGATGTTACATGCAAACCAGCAGCAGAAGGATCAAAACCAGAATCTAGAAAAGATAAAATTTCACTTGGTCAGTTCCTCTATCAGAATTTTACGAGCAACGTTACAAAGACAAACAAGAACAACTTCGGAAACCAAAGACCTAATCCTAAAGGCTTAATCCTCCCTTAACTCTATTCTCTTAACTCTACTCTCTTGTATGTTCTATCTACTTCTTTCAAGTATCTTCTTCGCACTATATGATCTCAACAATCATGTCCTTCTAAATTAAATAGAAACTTTATTATCAAAAAAAAAAACTACCATACGCCTCGTGCAAAAATATATCCATTAAAAAACAAAGACGATTTAACAATTCAAGCGAGAAACAAAACGAAAAGCAAGTACCAAAAATAGCTATAACGACGCCACGACCGTCGTACTCAGGATGAGCTTCGAGGAAGCGATCCGCACAGATTTCTTTCTTAGGCATGAGAGAAGCAAGGAAGGTTGATTCGTTCAGCTTGAAATTGGCTACAGAAGCATTATCAGCTCCAATACCAACGACTCGGCCTCCACCTCCTCCTCCGCCACAACCGACGCGAGAAGCCGTGAGAGTCTCAGAAGAAGAACAAGGCATCGCCGAGAAACCACTCCGTCTTAATCGAATCCCACGAGAGCGAGGGCAGCTTCTTCTTCTGAAGGAATTGAGTCTTCTCCGATGAAGAAACCGAGGAGAAATGAAATCACGAGGAAGAGAGAGTGACGTGGAAGAAGAAGAAGCCCAATAAGAAGGACACGACGGGCCTTTGAAGAACGCGCCGTTAAACTGCAGCTGCAGAGTCAGATCCATCTTCGGGATGTGTGTGTTAATTAAGTGATAAGGGTATTTTGGTAAATTAACAGCTGAGTTGCTACACCGAATCGCGTGACTCGTGAGAGTCCTTTTTTCGGATTATGTCTATGGAGCTGGCTTACTCTCACTGGGGGCTTTGCTCTGCTCTAAGTAATAGATAAGGAGATTAAATTTTTGACTTCACTCTAAATTTCTTAATGATAAAGTTCGAACCTTTGTTGTGAGTCACATATCTCATAATCACAACTTGTTGACTTTAAAATTGAACCAATACAATAAATTGGACTGCTTGGGTTTTTAGCTGGCCCGTTTATGAGAGTGTTTCTTCGTTGTTGTCGTCTTCACTGTTAATCTGTGCTGAATGTTAAACAAAAACTTAGATCATTACTTAAATTTGTGTCCTAGTTTTAAGATGTTTGGGTAAATTCTATACTGATTTCATTTGATTGACGTTTTTTTTTCTCTGGTTTTTCTTATCTATATTATTATAATGTTGTAGTAAAGATTGACTTTTAAAGAAAAAATTGTGGGCATCTCAAGCCGGAAGTCTAGACTAAATCCATGAAGTTCATAGAAATCTAAGGTTTTTTGCCACTAAAATAATAGTGCTTTAAAACAGGTTTTTTAATGCCATTTTCTCTTTAATATAGTTTGACTCAGCAGTTTTCATTTTCTATAACAAATGCTCTTCCAAATCTTATCATAATATAATTTTTTCAAAGATGATGCCTTATCTAGAGAAATTTGTATCTACCAGATTTGGTGGGTTTTGTTGCAAACTATATGATTACCAAAAAATCCTATATATATTTAGTGTGAAGGAAAAGAGTACTATCAATCAATTTAAATATTTGTCATCTCAATCCATATAATCACTCTTATCACTAATGAGTTTATTCCTTGTAACTGTTAAACATTAAGTGTTTAGTCTTTACATTGTATATATATGTATATTTTGTACATTGAAAATGAATTGAGAGCCAAAACTTCTTCTAATCATAAACTCTCATGAGTCTATCATCTAGAACTCGCAAGTTCCTAAACAATGTTGCGTTCTTAATTGCTTGTCTGGCATCAATGGATGTACTTTTACTTAGAATCGCTAGTGATATTTTATTCATTTATTGCCCGTGGTTTTGTAGAACTAGAAAAAACTAGTTTTATTTTGAACCATATAGATAAGTTTGGAATGTAGATAACCTACAGCCACTTTGATTAAGTTGGGGTCATATGCCCCAGTAAATTTTAAAAATTCGTATAATTTATCAAAGCTAACCATTGATGCCCCAATCATAAAATTATATTGCTCTCGTTTATTTATTTATGTCCCCAATAAAAAATAATTCTGGCTCCGCCACTGCCTATAAATATCCCGTACTTAATATAAATACATTAATGTAAACATCTCCAAGGAGTTTTTTTTTTGTATTTATTCATTCAATCATTCAATAACAAAAAGCAATTTATTGATCCTAGCATTCTCAAATCTTTAGGTTCATTCCAAAAGTCATTCTTTGTATAAGCTTTATATTCAAAGAGATTTAGTTAATGCGAATATGAAACAGAGATGTCTGACGACCAGAAATGTTATCTTTTTTTGGTTTCAATTTCTCTTCCTCTTCAAAATTTCTGTTTTCCGTTCATTCTACCGGCAGTTCCATCGGTGTTTCTTGATATCTATCTGATCTCTTATCCTCATTTCCCTTTCTTCTTCTTCAATATCTAAAATGACAAACTATGAAAGAGATTCATAATCGTATGCATCAGCCGAATAAAGAGTTCTGTCTGCACACTAGCATAGATAACAACCATTGTCAACAAAGACTAGAGGTGTCAAATAGGCGGGCTGTCCATGGGTGACCCATGTCCAAATTATAATGGGCCGGTTATGGACACACCCAAATATTAGTGGGTCTAAATGGTTTTGGTCTAGTTTTGTCCAGAAAATAAATGGGTCAAACCATATGGTTTTGAAAGTGGAAGAAAGAAGATCCGAACAACATAGAAGCTATTAATGTATCTATCTTCCTTCTATCTTTTTTATGACAATGTTTTAGTTAAACTTGTATCTTGTAAGCTGAATCTCTTTTTTTGCTGCAATTACGTTAAACTCATGTTTTGAATCTCTTCATTTTGCTACAATTAAGTAATTTTGAAAATGGTCTTATTTGGACTTATGGACAGCCCAATTGATCATGGTCCAAAATAGATTTGGTCTTATTTGGACATGGTTCTATTTGGGTGTGGACCATTAATGTCCAGAAAATAAAAATGTTCATTTGGACAAGCTCATTTGGACATGGACAGCCCAATTGACACTGCTAACAAAGACACATAGACATAACCACTAACCCCAACATCAAGGGCATTGCTTAGTTTACAAATGACAACTGATTCTCATCCTATAGCAGAGCCATGCATATATTAATAGAGGTCCTAAGTAGAGGTAGTTTTAAAATTTAAAAGACTAGAAACTAAAAATATGATTGTACAAGAATTGTTCATGAGATTTTAATCATTAGTCTAACTTTATTAAACTATATAATACACTAAATATGTCTAACAACCATTGTGAACAGAAGAAGATCCAAGTCTTCCAACGTGAGCTCCCCTTGTGTTTAGAGCTCGTAAGCCAAGGTAAATTAACATCCACTTTTTTAAAAATCGTATCTTCTCCTTCTTCCCTCGATTCCATTTTTTCTTATAATCAATTTCTTACAGCGATCGAATAGTGTAGAAAGGAGTTATCGGGATTTTCTACGACGTCGGAGCAAGTTCACGGCCAATCAGAGTGTTCTGAACGGAGCGAGGCGGCGCTGTCGTGTTTGGGGAGTTTATGCCGATCAAGATGAATTCGTCTACCTCCAATGAACACGAATCTACTTGCAAACATGGAGCTGAAAATAACGGTGATAAGAAGAAATCTGATTGGCTTAGATCTGTTCAGTTATGGAGCCAGTCCAAAGAGGTACTTTTGATTAACTATTTGGTGGTGCCTAAGAAATTTTGAATCGGCAAAAATGGATTTTGTGAGGAACCCAAACATAAAATCTGAGTTGTTTGATGTTTGGATCAATAGGATCAGACGACGGTGATAGTAGATGGTAAACGAAACGGTGGTGCGTTTCAACCGTTTCATAAAGAGAAGTCCGTGGTTGCGGCTGTGGCTAAGGCTGATTCTCAACCGCTAAAATCAACTTACCTTCATTTTTTTAACTATGACATCCTAAATTCGAAATTCAAACTAAATTTATGAAGTTTATAAAATAGGGATTTGAGATTTTTGCCACAAAATTCCCATATTCTTAGTTTAATTATAAAAAAAATCATTTTTCATATAAGCTATATATCCAAACAGGCTTGTATCTCTAAGGATCAAATAAACTTATGAAACAAGGGTTTTAGGTACCAAATCTTTTTTAAAAATTAGGGACATCATCTTCAGATAAATTCCTTAGGTGAAGTGGTTTGTGATTTTGTATATTTACTCTCATGCCGTTTTTTCTTTCCTCTCCCCATATATGTCTTCTTCTATTTTTCTCCTACTCCTCTTTTTCTCTTATAAATCTTTAAGTTTTCATGCTCTCTAAAACTCTCACCTACTTAAAAAAGTGAAGGATTACGATGTGGATTCAACAATTCAAATCAAGAATTAAAATTTTACAAGCTAAAATTGATTTCAAGGTGAGTATATTAAATTATTAATCATTGCCTTTTGTTTTATGTGTTGCTCTGTTCTTTTTTCTCAGCAAGTAAAATCAGGCTATTCTAATTTGTTTCATTAATTTGTAGAAAATGTTACCGAAAAGTAAATCCAAAATAAAGCTAAACGGAACTGCAAATAAGAAGAGAAATACATATTATTGTTTTGATTATACGTGTACTTCGAAGAAAAAATAGTTGCGGTAGTGGCAACATTTTTTTGTTTACTTTAAGTTTTATGACTTCGGGGCCGGCCATGTATTCAAACAAGTATGAAATCTTGATAAGGATCAGGAACACGTGGTTACGAGAGAAGTACAACGACGAATCTATTTGTAACATGCACTTATCAGTAATCATTCAATGCATCACCAAAGACTTCCAGAAAGTAAGAACAACACGTTTTCAGTGGCCGTAGAGTTGACATCAAAGCCTGACGACATTAACGCTTCATTCTTCTTTTTTTTTTTAGACATTGTAAACATTCTCTTAAGACAAATAAAATTGTACAGTGTATATAATGAGGGATTAGACGTTTTTATGGTCCATTGATATCAGGAGTATTGTACGTTTACTTTTCTTGGTTTCACATTAGCATCTTAATGTATTTAAATTTTGTCCATGAATCTATATTAATCTCATGCATAAACGCTTCTCAAAGAAAAACTAGTATCCTCAAATTGTGGATTTTACACCGTATACGTAGTTTTTGAACTTTAAGTCATTGTAAATTTAAAAGATCCTGTTATCTAAAAAGAATAAAACTAAAACAAAAACAAAAAGCTGTAAAATACTAGTTTAGTTTGTTTATAAATTAGTGCTTTATTGTATTTAGGTGATAATATCCAGCTACACCATGATAGTCGACAAACCACCAATAGCTAAGTCTTTAAATGGATATATATCTAAACAAGGAAAACCCTTCAAACCCTAATTCTGGTTTATTATTATTATTTGACCAAGGAGGTCTACATCTAATAATGCGCAAAATTATAATCTAGCAAGTAATGATTATTACCACGTTTGGGAATTGCAATATCTTGCTAAACGCGTAATCCCCTATACATGGTTATCACTATTCCATCATATATCAACTCTGAAAATGTCTTCTCTTTGACTCTTAGCTAACGTCTTTGTTTTAGCTTCTCGTCAAAATAATCGTATTATATTCTAATGACGTTTATTAAAATATTCTATTCAAATAAACTACCCCCAAATCTGAAAATATTTATAGTCTTCTCAAGCCTTCTTCTTCTTCGCAGTACTCATCCAGTTTCTCAACAAATATTAGAAACTTTCTAAACCAGACAAGAACAAAAGCACTTCTTCTTCTTCTTTGTCTGAGACTTCGAACACAAGAAACAAAAAAAAAAACACTATGAAAGAGCTAGTACTGTCTTTGTTTATTTTCATTTTAGCCAAACATGTCAATTCTTGTTATTCTATTCCGACAAAGGAACAGTTTCAAAGTTGCTTGTCAAAGAATCATTCCATCTTCAAAAACCCTATAAATCTCACTAACCACACCTCAGATTCCAAAGTCTTCACCGACTTTTCCGAATCTTCATCCCCAAATTCAAGTTTCCTAAACTTGAATTTCACAAGCCTGAAGCCTATTCTGATCCTCAAACCGAAATCAGAATCCGAAATCAAAAGATCAATTCTATGCAGCAGGAAACTTGGTGTGCAAGTAAGAACTCTCAGTGGTGGTCACGACTACGAAGGCCTCTCTTACCTCTCACAATCACCGTTCATAATCATCGACCTCGTTAACCTCAGATCAATCAACATAAACCTCACAGAAGAAACCGCATGGATCCAATCCGGCGCAACACTCGGCGAACTCTACTACAAAATAGCCAAAACCAGCAAGATCCATGCATTCTCTGCAGGGATATGTCCAAGTGTCGGAGTTGGTGGACACATTAGCGGCGGTGGATTCGGTACGATAATGAGAAAACACGGTTTAGCGTCTGATAACGTTGTGGACGCGCGTTTGATGGACGTAAACGGGAAAATTCGCGACCGGAGAACGATGGGAGAGGAGTTGTTTTGGGCTCTTAGAGGAGGTGGAGCAGCGAGTTTTGGCGTTGTATTGTCGTGGAAGGTTAAGCTCGTTAGGGTTCCTGAAAAGGTAACTTGTTTCATAAGTCAGCATACGATGGGACCAAGCATGAACAAGCTTGTTCATCGATGGCAATACTTAGGAGCAGAGCTAGACGAGGATCTATTCATCAGAGTCATTATTGACAATACTCAAGATGGGAATCAAAGAAGAGTGAAAACTACGTTTCAAGCTCTGTTTCTTGGAGGAATCGATAGATTGATTCCTCTGATGAACCAGAAGTTTCCAGAACTCGGATTACGATCTCAAGACTGCTCGGAAATGAGCTGGATCGAATCTATAATGTTCTTTAACTGGAAATCAGGACAGCCGTTAGAGATCATGCTCGACAGAGACCAAAGATACGAGGATCTTTACTTCAAAGCAAAATCAGATTTTGTTCAAAAACCAGTTCCTGAAAACGTATTTGAAGAAGTCACCAAAAGGTTTCTGGAGAAAGAAACTCCCTTTATGATCCTAGAGCCATTTGGTGGGAGAATAAGCGAGATTTCAGAAACCGAGTCTCCATATCCACACAGGAGAGGAAATCTGTATAACATCCAATATATGGTGAAATGGAAAGTGAATGAAGTCGAGGAGATGAACAAGCATGTGAGGTGGATGAGATTGCTTTACGATTACATGACTCCTTACGTTTCTACATCGCCGAGAGGAGCTTATTTAAATTACAGAGATCTTGATTTGGGCACGACCAGAGGAATCAACACGAGTTTTGAAGATGCGAGGAAATGGGGAGAGAGGTATTTCAGAGGTAATTTCAAGAGATTGAGTTTGGTTAAAGGAAAGATTGATCCGACGAATTTCTTCAGAAACGAACAGAGCATTCCTCCTCTGTTTTGATCTGATTTTCTTGGACAAAACCAGATTTATTGTTGTTTATGAATTCATTTATAGATAGTGTAACTTTGTTTATAAACTTTTAATAAGTGTGAAAGTGAGTGTTTTCTTGTAGAAGAGATGCACTGGATACTGTTTAACCGAACCAAGAATAGTTGATTTAAAGACTGAACTGAATAAAAAAGGTTAAAAACCGATTTTTAATTGCTTTGAAAATCCATTAATTTGAAATATACTTTGCTGAAAGCCTAAAACACCGAATGGTATTCGGTTTCTATATTTCATAAACCGAAAATATAAAAACCTAACAGATTTTGGGCACCACTAGATATGTTCAAATATGGTGATAAATCGAATACAAGTAGTTAACAGTAATTGAATGAATCACCTGATGAATCATATTACACAAGATCAGTGAGTTTTTCGACACTCTGAAAAACCGGTAAACAGAATTCCGGTTTAGATCTTCTTCTTCTCGGCGGCCTTTATACCGGGAAGTGTTCCAAAGACCTTGTCCCAGAGAGATGAAGTGATTCCATATCCTTTGTTCTGAATTCTGAAGTGATGATTCAGGTGGTATTTCTGTAAAAAGTATACCAAAACTCATCAGCAATTCAGAAGAACGAGTTTTGAGAGCGAAAAAAAGAGATCTTATAAGATGGGTCTTCTTACTTTAAGATGTTTAAAGGTTGGTTCTTTAGGTTGACCATGGTGTAGATAGTAATGAGTAACATCATACATCACATAGCCAAACAAAATGCCTCCAAGCAAAGCAGGGGCTGTCGCAGGAGTAGCTAAGAGATGGAGAAGCTTCCATAGCTAACACAAGGAAAAATGAGGAACATGGATATAAGTTCCCGTTTTGAAACAAAGAACGAATGAAAAAAGATTCTAGATTACTTACTGGAACCAAGAGAATAGCTGTTGCGGTAGGAGGGAAAACAAGACGAAGGCCGTCTTGTGGGTGTTTATGATGGCATCCATGAAGAAGATAGTGTGCAGTGTTTGCCCTAAAGAAACGAAAACAGAATCAGCTTTGTGATGAAACTCGGTTTTTTATGTTTGCATAATCACGGATATTGAAACTAACCAGTAAGTCTTGGTTTTGATGTGAAAAAGGAAACGATGAAGAGTGTACTCGAGCAGTGTCCACGTGAGTACGCCAAAGGCAACTATTAAACCGATCTGAGGAAACGTAAGTCCCTTCCTCGCTGATAGCGAAAACATGTAGCAAACAACAGGAAGCCAAATTGTTGGGATTGCCCACCAAACCGTGCGAGTCAAGAACTGCTCAAATTTCACAAAAAAGGATATAATCAAAACACAGAGGATAACATATAAGATGATGAATCATTATAAAGAAAAATTGTTACCTCCCAAAAATCACTTTGGAAAAAACGAGGACCCTCTACACATACAATAGGTTGATGAATCCATTCTTGATATTCTTCGCCAAGATGACCAACCTGACGAGGAAAGAGATGTTTTTTTAGTCAATTGATGCATTGCAAGTATCAAAGATTCTACCACTCAGCTTTTAAGGTTGACAGAGATTTTGATGAAAAAGGCTATGCTGAAAAAAAAGTGATTGAGCGCATCACCTGAAAGACAAGTGGCTTATCCAAATCGACTGTGAAGCGTTCTGCGACCATCTTTGCCACTTTATTGAGACTGCTAGCTGGAGGGAAAAAAAAAAGTGAATACATGATCTTTCTGATGCAAGAAGAACCGATGCATGAACTCTTATTTATGAAATGCGAGAATCTTAATTTTGCACGCATATGTACAAAGATATATAAGAAGGTTCCAGCATTCAAAAGATTGAAGCATCAACGGTAAACCAAGATTTTGTTGCTAAGCCATAGAAGAATTTCCAATCAAATGGATCTCAAACCAAAAAACAGATAATCTTACTATGATGCCAAATTCTGCTCATATGAAACTGCTCTCATTCAAACACAAATATTGACGGGAAAAATCGGCAAAAACCTTCATCTGACAAGAACATATAGCATAATTCTGTTAACTGAGCATTAACTATTACCAGAAAACTAGATTTCAGGCCTAAACCAGGTGCAATTCATCATCCAGATTGAAAAAATTCCCGGAAACTCTATTGCTTAATGGAATCTAAAATAGAACAATGTATTTGGATTAAGGAAATACAAATCTCTAGCTCGATTTGCTGAAGGGAACACAAATAAGACTCTCATATGGGTCAGTGATCCAACAAAAGGTAATGTAATTGCAAGATTCTCATCATCTACCTAAAGACAGAGCCAATCAACAAAGAGAACCTTGACAATGTGCTAAAGAACAAAACTTTCAGGAGGAACGATCAAATCAAACATCAGATTTCCTCGGAAAACACAAGGAAAACCAAGAAACCCATCGAATGTGAGAAAAAAAAAAGCCAGCATTAACGAACAAAATCCCGAATTTTGTGCAAGAGAATAAAAGGGGCAGAAACAAACTCAATCGAGGATGAGGAGGGGATATCGAAAGAGAGAATCGAGCGAAGAAAACGATGAAAATGCGAATAAGATCTGATGCGTTTCTTTACCTTTGAGGAAAAAGCAAGCCTCTCTGCGTAAGAGACTCGCTTACTCTCCAACGACGGGGAACAACAACACTCTGTCACACAACGATGGGTTTATGCTTCTCTTCTTGATAATGTTCGGCCCACGTTTTCTTTTTTTATTTCTGTTTTTTATTTTTGCTTACGCCATTTATATCGTTTGGTTTTTAAGGTAATTAAGTTTGTTAAAATCGGCACAAAAAAAGAAGAAGAAAATCGGCTGATGTTGAGAAAGAAAATCTTCATTTTAAGGAAGATGATGTCGTATAAAAATTTTGTTTTATGGTTGCGCTATTCTGTAAGAGCAAATAAAAAAAGTTTTTTATTGTATAGAAAATGCAATTTTTGTAGAAACACACATTCTTTTTTTTTTTTGGCGTCAGAAATCCACATTCTAAGAAATACCAAAAATAGAAAACAGTGGTTACTTTTATGTCAAAAATCTTCTCTCCTTTATTAGATTTACTAAAAATAAATTTTTTAATAATAGTTAAATTACAACACATACCCCCTTCTTGGTTTGTAAGGCATGCATTGACTCATTGGGTATTAAATATTTATGTCTAATAATGTTTATTTAATATGCATTAAGTAAATAAGTCATATTAGAAGTTTTTAGGGAAAAGCAAATATCACAGGCTTTATCAAACCATTTAAAAAACAAAAACAAACAATGTCACAAGTTAAATGCCCATAGTACACCCTTTCTCCAAAAAAAAAAAGGGTTAAATGCTCATTTCGTAGGATTCATTTAAGTTTGTTTTCTTTATTCCACTTCTGAAGTTCTGAATTCTGACAAATTTTACAGCTACGCATGCGAAAGATTTTTCACGTTCGCCAGCACAAGGGATACGTAAAACGTTTAAACCATCATATGTATGATTCATATCTATGGACAATGAGTAATGGATTTTTATTTAAAAGTATATCTCACCAGAAATTTTTATTTTAATAGATCATGATTCATGTGGCGTGGACGTAATTTGTTGCATCATTAATTCGAAATTTAATCAAGCATACAGGAACAAAAAATCTAATGACAGATAATTTTAAACAAAAAAAATTTAATCAACCATTTTATTTATATCTTAAGTACTTAACTTTATTGAATTAGAGACTTTTGGTTGATTTTTAATCCTGTAAAGTTTCGATTTGAATGAAATATAATATGATATATATATATATATATATATATATGAACTCAATAATCGATCCGGAAACACTAAACTCACAGTAGACGATGATGACACAACGATGTAAAGCTGAAATGTAAGCTTTGTATTATTTTTGTAAAAAGCATGAGTTGGACGAAGGGATCATATATCTTTTGGCTAATCATGGATTCATAATCAACTATATAATCTCCTCTCTAACCCTATAATAAAAAATGTTCCAAGCACACTACCAATATGGTTTTGGATGTGATGTGTTGTTTTTTCTGTAGAAATATATACATAAACACATGGGATCTTTACCCTACACATTTGCTGGGAACTACTCAACTAGCAAGTCTATGTATATACATAAACTAACAGACATGACCACAAATCTTAAATGGTATGCATGATATAGCACTTACGCTTTTCACTATATAAATAATAGTATACATTATGTGCTTTAAATTAGGTCGAGATTTCAATCTGTGCAATTCCTTCATATATACAACATTATATATTTTGCGATACGATTTCATGACATATAAATTAACAAGCAATCTTCTCTAACACAACAATCTCTATATTTATTGTTTCACAACTAAGTCATGCTATTAGTATCTTCATTTAGATTTTCTTTAATTTCCATGAAGATGATGTGAAAAATGTTATTAAAAAAATTGGAATGAGGGTTCAGAGATCAACTTATATATATGATAAAATGATTGGATCCAATTTTGGAAAAGTTGATTCTAGCAATTGTGAAAGGCAAAAGAAATGCTAAAGCCAATTAATTCGTGAAAGAGACATCCCATACATTACGCCATTAGCAAATCCAAGATTATCTTGGATGTATCAAATACAGGACACTGCTATCATTATGTATCTCCGTTTCAATGTCGCCACATAATCTTAAAAAAAAAAAAAATCATTGACCAAAAAGAAAGGAAAAAAAAACAACAAAACTTACAAAACTCTTTCACAAGTTAGTGCTTTGTTTTTTTGGCCGACACAAACCTTAATGCTCTCTGCCTTTCATTATTAACAATGACCGGTTTTTCTATATTAATTACTTTTTTTTTCCTTCACATTAAACAACAACTTTGACTCTTTGACCATCATATAATAACAACATTCTCTGTTAAATAAGTTTTTTTAAAAAATTTACAGTTTCATAAGCAAACAATTGTAGCTTACTGCCAACCCACCCAACAACACCTCCGTCAACACCGTCACCGTCAGTAACTAACGGCGATATGCAGGGCCCACCACTGCCACGGAAACAGACAACAACAACAACAAAATTCCCAAAGGCTTTTTTTTTTGGTTCAGACTTCAGAGACTGGTTTGAGATTTGCAGCAGACAACTCTCAGAATCAGACACCAAGAGAGTGTCAGACCAATAGCAAAGACTTTCCCGCTTAACAATCCAGTAAGAACAATCACTATCAGAACCATCGCTTTCGTTAGATCCCCTTTTGATTCAGATTCTTCTCCTTCTTCTTCTTCAATAATCTCTTCACAACTCTCCAGCAATGGCGGATTCGAACCTACATCGTCTCTCTCAGAGATCTCACTTTCGATTCTCTCCTCAGAAAACAAGCTGGACGCTTCCGTCACAGACTCTTCTTCTTCTCCTCCTTCTTCTTCTTCAACTAACTCTACCTCTTCCCCTTCTTCTTTTTCTTTGATCTTCATCTTCTTCTTCTTCTTATAACTCCTCAACTTCTTCGGCACAATCTTCTTCACAATCTTCGACTTCAATTTCGCGCTTTTACTCTTCTCCTTCTTAAACACCACATCTCTAATTGTCTGCACCTCTCTCTCCTCTGCCTTATCCAATGTCGTCGACGAATCCCGGTTTCTTCTCCGGTTTAGGAACTCGGATTTCCTCAATGCAATCCTTGGATTCTTCGAAACTTTCGACGATTTCAAAAGAAACACTCTTCTTTCTCTCGTGGGTCGATGATGATTCTTCTAAGGACTTCTCTTGTCGCCGCTTCCCTATGAGCTTTCCGATCAACGAATCGAGCCAAACCTGCGCGCCGGGGCAGAGATTAAGGAGCGTGAATACACGCGCCACCGCGAGCTCGAGGAAGAGTAACGCGAAGGCGGAGATAGTGATTCCAACGGCGAGCCTTTTCGTGCTCAATGCGAGCACAGCCACCACGAAAACCTTAAGCACCACCACCATCAAAACGCATCCTCCTCCGCCGCGATTACTTCCGTTCCCGGCGCCGTCGTCGTCACCGTCGTGTCTTTTCTCAGCGGTTGAGCCACCGCCACCGCCAGCGACGAAACTGTCCTCGATCTTGCTCGCCGCGGGATCTTCCGTAACCGACGGTGGATCAAGCTTCAGAGGAAGCGACCTCCGCCGCTGCAAAGGAGGAGGAGGCGGAGACGAAACGTGCCGTCGTTGCGGATGTGGATGATTCGAAGCGGTTTGAGCCTGAGCTTTGTTGTTATTGTTGTTGCGTTTTGCAGAAGATTTCTTGAGACGATCGCGATTCTTAACGAAGAGATCGATTAGAGAAGTTGGGAATCCAGTTTCGACGACGAGAGATCCGCCGTGTTTTGGAGATTGTTGGAGGTCCGATACGAATCTCGAGATCCGACCCGATTTCGATTTCTTCCAAGGCAAAGGCATGGCGAAGAAAACTAAAAATGAAAAAAGGAAAGACCTTTTTTTTTTCTTTTTCGGGTTGTTGTTTGTTGTTGTTATTACCTCTCCGAAGAACCCAGAAAAAAGGGTTTGTCGAAGAGATAGAGAAGATCTGGTTGGAAGATCAAAACCATTAATAAGACATTGGAGAAAGAAAATGAAGAGAGAAACACAATAAATGGACAATGTCTTTTCTTCGCGCAGAAAGTGAAGGCGATGGACAGAGAGAGAGAGAGAGAGGACGCGAGCTATATGATGAGGAAACCGCTAAAAAGACATTACAGGACGACGCGTGCCTTAAACCAATTTATTTATATTTATTTATTTTTAAATTACTTTGCTTTTTTCGTTTTTTATTTATTTATTTTTAACATCTACTTTTTTTTTCGTTTTCTATTTATGTACAACTGTACTACAGTACTAGGTAAATTTTAAGATTTTTAGCATTTTGAAATCAACCAAAAAAAAAAACTAAACCAAATGAAAATCGAACTAAAATATCAAATCTTTAATTGATTTTTTTTTATATCGTCCTTTAACTGACGTTTAACATTTGAAACTGAAACTGAAACTGATACTGAAACGAATAAAATTTAATTAAACTTAAATTTGAATTCTTATAATTAATCAGTTACCATACTTAGGTCGAGCTTAGATGGATTTTTAAGTAATTTACACAAACTAATTTATCCAGATTAATTTCTAGCAATATGTACAAAATTAAGAATATATATACAGTATATATATTGATGATATTTAATGACTCTGACAGTAGCTTTAAAATATTTTCATTTAATTGTATTTCGTTTATTTTTTTACACAAAACCAAACCAAAATTGAGTCAGATAAGCGTACCAACATTTTTTCAAACCATTCCGAAATAGATTTAGTTTTTTGTTCAATTCTATGTTGTAAACCAACAAATTAGTTAATCTCAAAATAATCTAGACTGCAAAACAGATATATGCATCCATATTATTTGTAGACATTGGCACAATGGCATGGTCACTTAGTTTTAGTCTTTTAGCTATTTTTAAGATTCTTGCGTTTTCTATCTCTTAATTATATCTTTCAGAAGATAATTTGAGTAAAAAACTTTCTATCGTTAAAACTGGTAACTATCAATAATTTTGTTGCCTATAGTTAGATGTTAAAAATCTTCCTGATAGATTACAAAATACAAATTTGAACTGCTGAATAGTGCTGATCCATATTATGAATTTGACATAAGCAAACATGCAAATATGCAATGCAGAATATATTTATTTCTTCGCTTGAAAAATATGCAACACAACAACTATATATTAAATCGTCCTTTTCTGTTTTGTTTTGTTTTAACTTTTAACTGATGAGTGTTGTAAAACTTGTAATCATACTCGACGTATCTACTATATTAAGCACTGTGATGGGTTGGCAACTATTGGCATTGGCCTGTAAGCCATTTATTTCGGATTCTTATCGTCAGCTAATCTAGGTTATTACGGTGATTTGCTTAATAAGTAAATGGCTATTAATGGTGTAATAAATATTAATCAACTTACTAAATTAGTTAAATACAACAAAAGTAAAATCCACTGATGACGCAAATTCGAATCTTTTGGTCTTCAATTTCAATATCCGGCGGAGAAAAGGATCTAATCAAAAATACTTTATAACTAAACAATTTTCCAAGTGAAAAGGAAATTAGAAAAAAAAACTATACAAAACTGTTTGCCTTTATGTCTTTTTCACGAGGGATTTTAGTTTTATATTATTATTGATCACAAAATATCTATGGAAAGATATTTCATTTGATTCGCTGTCATACAGCACATAAAGAAACCAAATCCGAAAAACAGAAAACGATTATTGTAGGGTATTATGACGAGATCAAGAAAAATACAAGGATCATACTGCAAATAAGTTCAGAATTTTAAGTAAAAAAGGACGTAAACTATATATAGCCGATTACTACCCATTCAAAGATTCTTTTGTTTTTATACCCCTCAATCAAACAAATAAACGAGGGGGAGTCGCCAATTTTTCTCACATTTTCTCGAGAAAAAGACAAGCGATTCCAAGGAGAGAAAATACCTGCTGAAAATGAGAGAAATCCTTCATATTCAAGGAGGCCAGTGCGGAAACCAGATCGGTGCTAAGTTCTGGGAAGTCATCTGCGGCGAGCACGGCATCGACCACACCGGCCAATACTGCGGCGACTCAGATCTACAGCTTGAGAGGATCAATGTCTATTACAACGAAGCCAGCGGTGGCAAGTACGTTCCACGCGCCGTCCTCATGGATCTGGAGCCTGGAACCATGGACTCTCTCAGATCCGGGCCGTTCGGTCAGATTTTCCGGCCGGATAATTTCGTCTTTGGGCAGTCTGGTGCCGGGAATAACTGGGCGAAAGGTCATTACACGGAGGGAGCTGAGTTGATTGATTCTGTGCTTGACGTTGTGAGGAAGGAAGCTGAGAACTGCGACTGTCTTCAAGGTGAGATACGCTTTCATTTTCTAGGTTTTCGGTTTATGAATCTCATTTTTCCCTGCTTGTGTTTGATCTATTAGGTTTTCACTCGAATCTAGATCTGCTATTAGATACGTCTTCGTTTTTCTCGAGTTTCATTGTTCGCGCGAGGTTTTCTCTGTGATTACTAGAGATCTCCCTGCTACCTAAGAAATGTATCTGACGACTTCGTCGATGCGCGTTGTTTCTGTAATTTTTGTCAGTGTGATGGCTTGAGATTCGTGACACGCCAGTCTCTGATTCACATTCCTTGAACAGGTTTTCAAGTTTGTCATTCTTTGGGAGGAGGAACTGGCTCAGGCATGGGAACTCTTCTCATTTCAAAGATCAGAGAGGAGTATCCAGATCGTATGATGATGACCTTTTCGGTTTTCCCTTCACCTAAGGTCTCGGACACTGTGGTTGAGCCATACAACGCTACACTATCCGTGCACCAGCTTGTTGAGAATGCTGATGAATGTATGGTTTTGGATAACGAAGCTCTCTACGATATCTGTTTCCGCACCTTGAAGCTTGCTAATCCTACATGTGAGTTTATAAAACCATTTCTCCTCGTATTCTTTTCCAATATTTATGCAAAATGTACTTTGAAAACCCTGACATTGCTCTTCTTTCTTCTGTGGTTTCCTTAGTTGGTGACCTAAACCACCTCATCTCAGCTACCATGAGTGGTGTCACATGCTGTCTCCGGTTCCCTGGTCAACTAAACTCCGACCTTAGAAAACTCGCTGTCAATCTTATCCCTTTCCCAAGACTCCACTTCTTCATGGTTGGTTTTGCACCATTGACATCAAGAGGATCTCAACAATACAGTGCCTTGAGTGTCCCTGAGCTAACGCAACAGATGTGGGATGCGAAGAACATGATGTGCGCAGCTGATCCTCGCCATGGCCGTTACTTGACAGCTTCTGCTGTGTTCCGTGGAAAGATGAGCACCAAAGAGGTCGATGAACAGATGATGAATGTCCAGAACAAAAACTCATCATACTTTGTTGAATGGATTCCAAACAACGTGAAATCAAGCGTCTGTGATATTGCTCCCACGGGTTTAAAAATGGCAGCGACCTTCATAGGAAACTCGACTTCGATCCAGGAAATGTTCAGGCGTGTGAGTGAACAGTTCACTGCCATGTTCAGGAGAAAAGCTTTCCTTCATTGGTACACAGGAGAAGGAATGGACGAGATGGAATTTACTGAAGCTGAGAGTAACATGAATGATCTCGTTGCAGAGTATCAGCAATATCAGGATGCAACAGTGGGTGAAGAGGAGTATGAGGAGGACGAAGAAGAAGAAGAAGCTTAAGAAAATATGATTTGATTACTACTTTTGTAAGGCTTCACACAAGATGTAAGTCGTCGCACTCATTTCTTTTATCTCTTCTTTTATGTTTTGTTCCTTGAATTGAATTCCCTCTCTTTTTGTGCTGTGTGTTTTGTTATTGAATAATTTTCCAAAAAAAAACTAAGATTTGTTCTCGAGTGTAATCAAATATATGCCTTATGCTTCTTTGTTTTGTCTATGAAAATATTTCATTGTCAAGCCTTTACAATTTCACGGACCAAAAACTTGATATAACCAGTAACGATTAGATCCCTTATGCTTCTTTGTTATGTCTGTCAAGCCTATACAATTTCTCAGACCAAAAACTTGATATAACCAATTCGGTAAGATCCTAAGTCGCTGCAGTTTCAAGCTCTGCCTGCAATCTCTCTTCTTCTTCTTCCTCAGCGATATCTGCCCAGCTTTTCTTAGATCCACTCTTCATACAATCTGCATTATCTTTGATGTATTCATGGAGATCATGAATCATGTTGTGGTCCAGCTTCTTTCCCTTCATGGGTTCTTCTTCTCCTCTCTTCAAAATTCGAACACGTTCAGAACCAAAAGGTTTCTCAAACAAAAGCTTTCGAGCTGCACCTCTCGTCTCTTCCTCATAATTCCATTTTCTCTGATCCCATTTGCATCCCCGTGGTTGTGTAAATAGTCCTGCAGAGTTTGGCCCAACAGATGCTGGAGAAGAAGACACATGTGAGTAGTTCCTGTTTGCGATTCCAGGAGCTTTGTTTTCCTTCATTCCTCTTGCAAATGAACATCCCGCATAGAACTTATCCGAGAGACCATCATCTTCTGGATTTTTCGACTCTATTTCTGCTAACATCTCAACGGCTCGGTCATAAGACTTCGAGAATGGTTCATCCCCACATTCAATATCTGCAGAAGAATCTCTTACATCACTAATCAGAGATTTAGCTTCTGGAATCCGACCCATACGCATCAAGCAGATGGCGAGGTTGCACATTTTGTTTTTGTCTGATTCCAAACACAAAGCTCTCCTGTTCATTGATAATAATTGCATATAAGAAAGAGTCACAAGGTCAATATTTCGTATTTGGTAACAAGAACCAAACCTGTAATGCTGCTCTGCAATTCCATAGTTATGTAACTGTAAATGAACCCAGCCCAAGTTCCCTAGTACCCTAAAATGTTCAAACAACAATGAAGAAGTCAGTTCAAGTGACAACGTACTCATTAAGAGAAGAAGAGAAGAATAATTTTGTCACCTTGCTTTCTCTTGCTCGATAGTCATCGTGACATGTTTTCCTTGAACCTTTTTAGCTCTAATGAACCTACCACCAAACCCAATTCCTTGTTCGAGTGTTTTCAGCTTGTGCTCAAGTAATTCAGCTTCTTCTTCGATCCTCCCTGACTTCTGCGAAAACCCATTTTGAAGTATAAGAAAACATCCATAACACTTGCATCAGAAGAAAAAAGATGAGTTGTTTCTTAATTACTTTGTAGAGTTCGAGGAGTAAGTTATCAATGGAGTCTTGAGCCTCGAAAGGACAGAGATACCGAAAGGATTTGATGGCTTCGATTCCTTCATCAGATCGGTTTAACTGTTTCATCACAACTGCCATGTCCTTCAATGCACTATCAACTCGATCTCCGGCGTTTATCGCAGCCCAAAACAAAGATATAGCTCGATTCGGATCTTTAGATACCAACTGTTTTTTTTCAGAATTCCATATGTTAGCAAAACACAATCATATACATATTTAATAAACACAGAATCAAGAACATCACTGAAAAATTGAGCTCAAAGATTGGTTCAGCGACAGAGTGTAAAATGCGTTAAGAGAAATCCTCACATGTTTTGGATTGAAAGAGGAGAAGGATTTAGAAACACTAAATTAGGTCAAAAGAAAAATTTCACTTTCTTTGATTTTCCCGGGAAAATCTATCATACCTGCGCATGTTTGGCTCTGACGTAAGGAGAATCACCAGAAGGAACCTTGTGTACAATGTGAAAGGGATCACGTTTCTCCGACGACGATGGTCTCCTCCTCTCCGACATCGGCATCGCCGCCGCATGATCTCTTGTTCTCGTGTTCGACGTCGGCGGCGGAGTCCAGAAAGCCCCTGGCGGAGGTCGACGATCTTCGCAGGGACACATTTTCGTCGATTCTCGTCAATTTCTCCAGAAAGATTTCCCAGAATTCAATTTCTCGTGTTCGTCAGAGATCGTCCCAAGTAAACGATCAAGAACACAAAAGCAAAAAGTGCAAGATCATCAAATACCCAAATGCTTTCGCTGGAAAGACTCAGCGTCGGAGAAAGAACAGAGACTTTCAAAATTTCAAGGACTCGTATATAAAATGAAACAAACTTTGATGCTGGGGCAAAAGCGTAATTTGCATTAATCTAACTTTTTAAAACTTCAACTGTCAGTAGAGTAGCCTAGAGGCAATGGATATTTGAACATTATCCAAGGCAAAATAACTAAACAAGCTTTGAGTTTTATAGCTGAAGAACATCATCAGATTCCAAAAGATCAGTCTTTTTTCTCTCCATTGCCTTTCTTCCATTCCCATATGACTTTATAAGGCTGCATCGATCCTTCTGCAACATTCTCAACAACAACTTTATCTTCAGGTGAAGCTTCTCGTTTAAAAACAGCGATCTGAGAAGCAAACCCGGGATCTACTTCACCAGACCCACCAACACCACTGAACTCGACGCTGTAGTTATGGCGTTCAGCGAGCTTAGAAGCCCAGTTGTTGAACTGTTCCCTTGTCCACTCGAATTTGTGGTCATGGTTCCTGAATTTGGGAAGCTGTGACTCGGTTTTGTCTTCTGGCTGGTTCACTTCTTGGGTTGCTGGTGTAGACTGTTGGAGAATTGTGTTGTACTCGAAGTTTGGTGTTGAGACAATCAAGAGCTTTGGCCGGAACAAGCTTAGAACTTTTACCCCGAATTCACAGGCTTCATCTTCTTCCATGTGTTCAATGACCTACAGATCCGGAACATATTATATGTGAAGTAAAACCAGAAAGATATCTTTTGACTGAACATGCACTAAGTATTAGAAAGTAGATAATAAGAGAACCTCTAAGCAGGTGCCGATGTCAATGTCGTGTAGCCTAGAGTCAAACTCGAGGATGGAGCCATCATAAAGTGTAGCAGATTTGACGTTGCCAGCTTCCTTGTTTAGTTTTGCATGTAGCATCTGAAATTAAAACACAAGAAACAAAATAACCAATGTAAACAATAATCTATTTTTTGATAGCATTAAACAGAGAGTTTGACATCTTAACGACTCATGAGATGCACTGATGCAGTCTTCATCAAACACATATAAAGTTTTCTAGATGCACTAGGCTCATCAAGTTATGTTACCTTAGCAGCACGGGCAAGACCTTTCGGCGAGATGTCAACCCCAATAATGGTTTGAAGGGAAGTTGGATAGTCAAGTAGAGAGTCTAATAAACTTCCAGAACCACATCCAAAGTCAACCTGCAACAAGTATAGAGGTGCCATCTCACGCTTGTCAAATATTCACCAAAAAGAGTCTTCAATAATTCAAAGAAAGCAGACAGTATGATAAAATAAGAAACAGGAAGAGCATACCAGAGTAGAAGCTGATGATTCTTTTATATGTTTCACTGCATATTCAACACGCTGTTTTGAAAGTGGAGGTTTAAAAAAAGCCGCCTCCATTCGTTCTTCTGTCGGCCCTTTCACTCCCAACAAAAGTATACTGTAATCCAAAGTTGGACGTGCTGTGCATACAATTAGAGGAATCCATCACTATCACACATATTATGTCAATGGAATCTCTTATAGTCACAGATATAGGTCTATTTTTTTGTTCATGCTCCATGGAATCTCTTATAGTCACAGATAAAGACGAGTATGCAGCAAAGTAAATTTATCATAGATTCAGCAGAATCAAAGCTTGATAATTACTGGTTAGACTAGATCAAATTTCTAGACTTAGTACACTGGTGAAGGCAGCAACAAATGTCAACATTTGATGAAGTTTTTCTCTGTTCCAACCAGAAAAACGTTCTAAGAGATTATCCTATGACCTGCAACAAATGTAAACTTTAGAAGCATTACCTGATAGGAGCGAGCGGATTCTCTCAGTATCAGAGGCAGCAGCCAAAATCAAAGCTTTGGCAGCAGGCAGTGTGGTATTAAAAGAAGCATATTCACCCACAGTCATCCGAGTAACAGCTGATTCAATATGTGAATTCATCGCTCCAGTTCCTACCTCAAACTCAAACTCTTCGTTGCTTTCAATGAGATCTATTGAAGGTTCACAATTACATGGATGTTCAGCATCCACCTCAGACTCTATATCATCGTTGCTTTCAATATCATCGTTGCTTTCAATATCAACGTTGCTTTCAATATCTTCGTTGCTTTCAATATCTTCGCTTGGAGATTCACTCTCACCCGAGTGTTCAGGATCCACTGCCAAAGACAAAGAATAGCATATGCTAACCACAGAACCGTTTGTTATAGATTGAACACGCTTCTCTCGCGATGGCACGTTCGTGGTCTTTGAGCTGTCTCCAATTCCGAGAATAGGTGGAGCCGCAAAAACATTAGTACTTGGAGATTTAACATCCTGGTCGTCATCTGTATCTGATCCACCCACATCCAGATCATCGAAAAACTTACTAAACCATAAGAGGGCTTTCAGTGAAGCATTTTGAATGGCATCATTTTCCTTCTCATAGAATTTTCTCGGTGAACATTCTAAAACCAAATCCTGGGACTTCGTAAGAATTTTCACTTCACATCTATACCCATGCACTAATCCTGGTGCATCCTCTTTCTCCCTATTCAAATTCTCATCATCGTCATCATCAGATCCGGAGAACTTCAACTTCTTGTGAGATCTGTATATGTCAGACAACGATTTCACAGGATCAGCAGATACGGAAAAGACAGGATCTGCTAGTCGGTGCTGGTGGCAGAACATGCAGAGAATCTCCCTCGGGAGTGGACCTCTCCAACTAGACTTTGTAGTGAATGAAACAGGCAATTGCGCAGCAAGTAATGCTTCTCGGGAGATTTTGTAGATGCCATTGGGTGACATACCGCAGCATATCCTGCACAAGCCAAAAAGCCAATGTCATGTATCAGTGCATGATAAGATATGCAGTGCTTCATCGGAAGGCCAAGACGAACATCAAATGCATTACTTGAGAGTTCAATAGACGTAAGTAATGCATTGTTTTTTGCAAAATCCTTATGGTAAAAGAAGATGTGAGAAGGCAATATCCAGACATAAAACGGAGCAAAAGTTGATAGGAGAAAATGGACCTGTAAAATGACTTTACAGTTACATCATCATAGTCAAGAACCTCGGACTTCCATCGGTAGCCAACAGATGCCAAAATTGCATCCCCGTGAATATCTTGACCACAAATGTAACTTGCTCGTGCATTCCGAGCTTCATTTGCACTTCCAGAGACTTCCGAAGAATTATCCGAGGACTTAAACTTAGGAATAGCAGAGTACACTCTACACTCAGAGCCACAGGAAGCTTTGCCAAGAGTCCTGTTGAAAACCAAAAAATATTTACATACCATAATACCATATTAACACCGAGAAAACTCCACTTCTTTATAGAAAAACTAAATTTTATTTACCTGGATATCATCACTTGACTGCCATCCTTCAAGCAGAGCCTTTCAGCAATAACATCCAAGTAATACCGGCCTGATGAAATATCAAGAGCATCTGCCTCAACAACCTCCTTACCTTTACATGGTATAAATACAGCCTCGACTTCTTTGCTATCTAGGGAATCAGGTACATGAGTAGCTAGTGCTTCTACAATTTCTGAAGGGTATGCATTTTTCCTTCGGAGTGAAGCTACATGCGGAGATGCAACAACGTAGTCCGACAACTTTGCAGCAGCCTTCAAGACATAGGAAATGACCAAGGAGGGATCTGATTCCACAGAAGGATTGATAAATTTACAGCGACTGTTAATCTTTGCATCAAATGTAGCAATGACAGAAACAGGAACTGAGCCGCAGCAATCACCCTCCCTTCGTAATGCGGCTCTAAGGTGAGCTCCCAGAGGCTGCTCAGCTGAAAGAAACTGCAATCGCAACAACTTAAAACATTAATGCCAATAACACTTCATAAGTTACAATTTTCTTCAAGGGATTTACAAGACTATAGAATCAGAAATTTCTTTTGATCTGCTAACCTCATCAGAAAATATGTACTTTATGCGTCCAGTGATATCATCCCAAGCTTCATCCACAGTAAGATCATCATTCTGAGGACGAATGCCAAGCTGCAACACCAATAGTATTGTCTTCGTTAACATGGGAGATAACACATTACAGAGGAGAGTATTTATGCAAAGCTTACCTTCTCGAGAGCCAGTTCAGCAGCAGATTGTTCGGAATCCTTCTTCTTCTTGAAGTCATTTGATACAACAGAAAAGTCTGGTAGCTGCAAATGGCAGCGATAGAGACATGGACCTTTTTGAGGGATTGCTAACCCTGGGCAACCACTCTGAGAAGAGTCATGAACTTCCTCAATTCTATAGCTTGCGTTAGCACCAAATCTCTGGTGTATAATTGCCTTTGGAGTGAGAGTCTGCTTCCCTCCACCCGCCATCACAAAACGCAATGTAGCTTCTTTAATACACTGAGACAAACAAAGGGTCAATATAAATATTTCCAAAGAGCAGTAAAGTTAGTAGCTTTTGTGCAAAATGTGAAGGCCTATTTCTAAGAAAACAAGAAGAAGATGACTTTACCCTTGACCATTCAAAATCAGAGCCATACAAAACATTAAAATTAAATAAAAGGTTTCGAATTGAACCAGAATTCCCACACTCTCAATGTTCTCAATCTAACCAATTGTCCTGATTATCTGATTAGAGTCTTCGTTTCGAAAACAAATAATGGTAAAGAAACAGAATCGATTGCTGTGGTAGGTTTTATGCACATGCGATGGATAAAGAGAGAGACGAGACACAAGAAAATGAGTCAAGCAACGATTTTTCGTTGAAGTAGAGATAGAGGGTTTGCGTAAAAGTAAGTAGAGGGAAAAAGAGCTTGAGTGGCATTAATAGAAACGAATCGTCATGAACAGAAACGATGGATCAAAACGAAACTGAATTTCAGAAAGAAAAAAACATCCAGAAATTGCAAAACGATACACAACAACATAAAGTACCAAGAATCAAACTACATACCTTTAAAAGTTTAGCGGAATAACATGTAGAAGAACTGAGGAGAGAGCATCGGAGAGAGAAGAGTGTTGGGTTTTAGAGGGAGGAATGAGGGTGTTTTGGTCATTTAGTTGTGTGAAATCGTGCAAAAGGTCTTTCTTTTTTCTTTCTTTATTCTTTTCTTACAAAAAAGAGTAAATTTAAAATTCTTCCCAAGTTCCACCTTTTTTTGGTTCATGATTCCTTCATGTTATGGGTTAAAAACGATATGAAATCAAAATATACCCATTTTAGTTGTCTTTTTTAACTTATAAACTCTAAAAATAAATAACAAAAAAGTTAATACAATCTGATTAAGGGCTCTAATCTCTATATTTATGTTCCATGGTTGAGTAGCCCTGACTGTTTAATATCTTCAAGATGTCTTTTTCTCAATATATATCAAAGAATCAAAGGCTTACTAACCTTAAAAATATCGAAATAGAGTCAAACTCGACGCTATAAAGTATTAACCATTTGAAAAAGCTCCCACCAAAACCTTTTTTTTTTTTTGCAAAAAGGACACCAAAACCATTTTTGTTAAACCGTTCCATCAACCTATGAGGAGTTTGAAATAGGAGAACATGAGGCAAAATGGTCCCCTTTATTTATTCCTCAATCTGCGTTTAATTTGTTTATTAGACTTTTTTTCTTAAAATCATTAGTTTTAGTTGTTTTGATCACTAACTAAGGTTAAACTGATTTAAAAACTAAAGTAGATTAGATTATAAGACCACAAACAAGAGTGTGATAAGGAAGATACATGAAGAAACTGAACTAGCACAAGTTCTAAAGCTACAAACTTGAAGACTATTCTGGTTGATACTCTTGTCAAAGATTTAGTCTTTTTTTTTGTCTCCACTTGCTCATCTTTTCCATTCCCATATGACTTTATAAGACTGCATCGAACCTTCTGCGACCTTTTCAACAACATCAACCTCAAAGAAAGATTGTCGACTAAAAACAGCGATCTGAGAAGCAAACCCGGGATCCACATTAGACCCTCCAACACCGGTTACCTCGACCCTGTAGTTATGGCGTTGGGAGAGCTTATATGCCCAGCGTTTAAACTGTGCCCTTGTCCATTCGAACTTGTGGTCATGGTTCCTGAACTTGGACCGATGTGACATGGATTTGTCTTTTGGGTGGTATCGAGCAGACTTATGGAGAATTGTGTTGTACTCGTAGTTTGGTGTGGAGACAATCAGAAGTTTCGGCCGAAACAAGCTTAGAACTGTTTCACCAAATTTACAGGCTTCATCTTCTTCCATGTGTTCAATGACCTACATATTATATGTAAAGTAAAACAAGATGTTGTAAAAGACAGTTTTCTCACAAAATTTTGAATGCTAAGAGTGAAAAAACGAAATAAGAAAACAGGAGGGGACCTCTAAGCAAGTGCAGATGTCAATGTCATGCAGCCTGGAATCAAACTCGAGGATGGAACCATCATAGAGTATAATAGATTTGAGGTTGCCAGCTCCCTTGTTTAATTTTGATTGTAGCATCTGAAAATGAAACAAAACATGCGAAAATATTGATGTAAATCAACAATCTTCATTCATCCATCTCTTTATAATGATATAAAAAAACAACCACGTAGGAGCCTCACTTGTTACACGACTCATGACTAGCGTAAATACAGATTTGATCAAACACATATCCAGTTTTTAAGATGCATTAGTAGTCTCATCAAGTTAAGTCTACAAGTGAAATAAACGTATAGAAGATGGTGGTGTGCGTAAGATTTCGCATACCTTAGCAGCACGGGCAAGACGCTTCTGTGAGATGTCAACACCGACAATGGTTTGAAGTGAAGTTGGATAGTCAAGTAAAGAGCCTAGGAAGCTTCCAGATCCGCATCCAAAGTCAACCTGCAACAAGTATAGAGACTGGAATATCAAAAAAGGAGTCGCAGAAAGAATTTGGAATCACAATAAGCATAAAGACAGTACTGATAAAACAAGAAACAAGAAGAGCATACCAGGTTAGAAGCTGATAATTCTTTGATATGTTTCACTGCAAATTCAACACGCTGTATTGAAAGTGTAGGTTTGAAAAAATCTGCCTCCATTCGTTTTTCTGTCGGCCCTTTCACTCCCAACAAATGTACATGATATTCCAAACCTGCTGAGATTTCTGTGGCATTAAAAGCAAAGCAACTTATCATCAAAACACCTGTTTATACAGACAATGTTAAGACTTTCCTGTAAAACATTAGAAGCATTACCTGATAAGAGTGAGCGAGTTCTCGCAGTATCACTGGCAGCAGCCAAAATCAACCCTTCAGAAGGCTGATTAGTTAAAAAACAACCATATTGGCCAACAGACATCTGAGTAACAACTGATTCAAGATGTGGATTCATAGATCCGTTCCCTACCTCGAACTCTATCTCTTCATTGCTTTCGATGAGTTCTTTTAAAGGTTTACCATTCTTCGAAAAGCCAAGGTCTACGTCCACGGACACAGAATAGCTTATACTAACCATGGAACCATTAGGTATAGATTGAACACGCTTCTTATCGCGAGTGTATGAATGCATACCCGTGGTCTTTGATCTAGAGGTGGGCTCTTTATATCTTCTACTACTTGGAAAAGTCCCTTTGATCATGATATTCCGTTGATAAAACCAATCCAGGTCTTGATTCGTATAACGTGGTTGTTCCGGGTCAGCATCCAGGTCATCGAATAAGCTACTAAACCATGAGAGGGCTTTCAATGAAGCATTTTGAATAGCACGGTTTTCCTTCTCGTAGAAGCTTCCCGGTGAACAGTCTAAAACCAAATCCTGAGACTTTGAGAGAATCTTCACTTCACATCTATACCCAGTCCCTGATCCTGGTTCCTCCTCTTTTTCCCTTCTCTTATAATGATGATTGTTGGTATCATCGCAGTCTGAGTCCTCAGTTTCCCAGCTCATATACTGATTGCTGTTATTATCCGACTCTGAGTCTTTCAACTTCTTGTATGATCTTAGTAAGTCAGACATTGATTTCACAGGAGCAGTAGATATAGTAAAGACTGGCTCAGCTAGTTCTTGCTGGCGGCAGAACATGCAGAGAATCTCCCTGGGGAGTGGACCTCTCCAACTAGACTTTGTAGTGAATCTTAAAGGCAACTGCGCAGCAATTAATGCTTTTCGGGAGAGTTTATAAATTCCATTAGGAGAGATACCGCAACATATCCTACACAAGCCAAACAAAACATGATGAGATTTACAAAGGCAAAACAAAACATGAAAAGAGAGCAAAAGTTGATAGGAGTAGAGACCTGTAAAATGACTTTAAGGTTACATCATCATGTTCAAGACCATGGGACCTCCATTGGTAACCAACAGATGCCACGATCGCATCACCATGAACATCTTGACCACAAACAAAACTTGCTTTTGCATTCCGTGACTTTTCCAAATGTGATGATTCAGCAACTGGCCGTTTCCCATGTGCTTTCCATGAATTATCAAAAGACCTCAACTCAGGAATGGCTGAGTAAACCCTACACTCATAGCCAGAGGACGTTTTGCCAATCGTCCTGTTGAAAAAAACCAACAATATTTTAAAACATCAGATTAACACCAAGAAAGCTCAATTTGATTACAGAAAAGAGACAAATTTAACCACCTGGATATCATCACTTGGCTGCCATCCTTTAAACCAAGCTTTTCAGCAATAATATCCAAGTAATACTGCTCTGAAGAAATATCAAGAGTGACTTGCTCAACAACCTCTTCACCACCAGTGGTACATCGTATATATACAGCTTCAAATTTTATGCTTTCAACACGAGAGCCAGTGCTTCTATAATTGCTGGAGGGTATGGATTTTTCCTTCGAAGTGAAGCTACATGCGGAGATACGACAATGTAGTCTGACAACTTTGCAGCAGCCTCCATGACACAGGACATGGCCAAGTTAGGATCTAAGTCCACGGAAGGATTAATCACTTTACAGCGACTGATAATCTTTGCATCAAACGTAGCAATGACAGAAACAGGAACTGATCCAAAACGTTCACCATCTTTTTGTAGTGCCGCTCTAAGGTGACTACTTAGAGGATGATCAGTTGAAAGAAACTGTAATGGCAATAACTTTAAAAGTTGATGAAGTCATATTTACAAACATGTGAGAATCTGAAACTGGTTTTTGACCTACTAACCTCATCAGAAAATATATACTTAATGCGTTCAACGATATCATCCCAAGCTTGCTCCACAGTAACATCATCATCATCATCATCATCCGGAGGCTGAATGCCTAGCTGCAACATGAGTAGTATTGTCTTCTTCAACATAATCTGATAAACCATCACAGAAGAGATATTTAAACAAAAGCATACCTTTTCGAGAGCCAGTTCAGCAGCAGATTGTTCAGAATCCTTCTTGTTCTTAAAGACATTTGTCACAACAGAAAAGTCTGGTAGCTGTAAGTGGCATCGATAAAGGCATGGACGTTTCTGAGAAGAGTCATGAACTTCCTCGATCTTGTAAATTGCTTTAACACCAAACTTCTCATGTATAATTCCCTTTGGAGTAAGAGTCTGCTTCTCCGTACCCACCATTACAAACTCACTGTAGCTTCTTCAATACACTGGGACAAACAAAAGAAGTACATATGTATTTGCCAAGATCAGGAAAAACTATAACTTTTTGTGCAAACAGTGCGACTGCACAGAACCCCCAAAAAATTAGGGTTTCTAAGAGAGCTGTAATAAGAAGATGACTAAAATTCCGGGTTTAGTTGTGAGTTAAGAGAATAAAAAGGTGAGGACTTGAATTCTCAGTATCGTTGAATCTTCGTTCCGCAACAAACAAAATAGTTAAACCCAAAGTGGAAAATGAGAAATATGAATAATGAAAACGAACTAAAACCGAATAAATACTAGGTTTTACTTTACAGAGACAACGGAGAGATGAAAACAGAAGAACTTGAGTAGTAAAGCAAAGATTTTTTCGCGGGAAAGAAGTATGAAAAAGCGTTGGGTGAACAAATCGTTGTGAACAGAAACAAATGAGTCGATGAAGTCAAATTTCCGAAGAAACCCAGATGCAGAAATCCAACCAAGAATGAAATACGTACCTTGAATTAAGCGAAATGGCATGTGATAACCAGTTTGAGCGAGAAACAGAGAAGAAAGGTTGGGATTTTTGAACAGAGAAGCAGTAGAGGTGGGAGGAAAAGCGAGGTTTTTTTTTTGGACATTACAAGTGTGGGATGTCCTTTTATGGGCCTAAGCCCATTATTAGACCATTTACTCTTCACAACAACTTTAGAAACAAACTTAAAAAGATGTTACCAAATGGGCAAGTATAATTTAATGTCCATTTACCAAAAAGGTATGATTGAATGTTTTTTCCTTAATTTGTGGGAGATGGTAAATGAAAGTTTGGAACTTTTAACTTTTAGCTTAATAACTTTGAATTTGAAAGGTGAATGCAAGAGTAATGCCACAAACAAGAGTTGTTTTTGTGTGTGTGTTAAAAAAAACACAAACAAGAGATTTTCCGAATCAAAATTACATTTCAAATCCCTTTATAAACACATCACAAGATTCACAACCATACAAATATTTATTCTTTGTAATGAAAACCAACAATATAAATGCACGAAGAAACCGACTATTCAGATTCGGATGCATATTATTTTGCAGGGTCGTTGTAAAGATTGTCTCAGACTTCATCCTTGCCATTGTAGAAGTGTCTAAAAACACACGAAAAGTCCTTTGTTTCATGCCCGTCCTCGCACATTTTCTTGTAACTGCAAAAATAAATAAATAAAACTCTAGCTTGATGATATGTGTGCATTGCTTCATAAAAGAATTTTAAATAGTTTTAAGTCCAATAGACATCACTCACAAGCCCTCTTTGTTCAGAACAAAACATCTTTCAAGGAGAAAACTTATAGAAGAAAAGACTAATGAAGTACTCACATTTCTTGTGCTTTAGATATCAATGGGATTTTGTGTCCAACTTCTTCAGCTGAGGCTGCTGCGAGATTTAGGTCTTTAGCCTACATTTTTGAAATATAACAATACACACATGAAAGACTTGCGTAACTAAAGCATTGTGTTTAAGAGAGATTTTAGGATGCTGGAAAAAAAAGAAGAAGAGAGATTCTAGGATCAAATATATAACAACAGTTGTTAAGAATCTGACCATAAGTTTGGATGCAAAACCACCATTGTAATCCCTTGAAGAGGGCACACCTTTCATTACTCCTGGAACTGGATTGTATTTGTCGCTGTTGTTTTTAAGAACATAATGAAGTTAAGAATTTGAGAGAAAAGAACTATCAATGCTATGAGGTCATTTCATTTACATACCTACTCCAACATCGGCCACTAGATGTGTTTAAAACTTCTGTCAAAGTGCTGGCCGATATTCCAAGCGACTGACCAAGAGCTAAGGCTTCTGAAGTACCGAGCATACTCACCGCCATTGCCAAATTGTTACAAATCTTTGCAGCCTAAGTTTGAAAAAAAAGAACATGTCATGCAATGAATGCAGAAGAATTTCTCAGTCTACATTAAAAAAATACATCCTTAAAGAATTGTAGAGACTAATATACTCAAGATAATAGATATTGTAGCATACAGATCCATTTCCTGAACCACCACAGTAGATGGAAGTTCTACCCATTGACTCAAGTATTGGTCTAGCGGCTAAGTAAGCATCTTCAGGACCTCCAACCTACAAAACGTGCAATCTCAAATTGCGCTTGTATAGGTAAGATGCCAAACTATATGTTATAAATTGTTATGAGCATCTAATAAGAGGGGTCGAAATCATACCATGAAAGTAAGTGTACCGGCTTCTGCAGCAAGAACACCACCAGAGACAGGAGCATCTAACATGACTGGCTTTTCCCAATTTTCTGCAGTCAAAGATGCTCGAAAATGTTTAAAATCAGACAATCCCAAAACAACGATTATGTTGTCTAAGGCCTACATCCAGCAAGAAATGCTGTTCATGAACTTCTACTAGTCATAACTCATAACTTACTCAGGAAACTTCCGTTCAAATCCAATCCATGCTTTACCTCTCATTTCTTTCAATTTACAATTAGAAACAGCAAGCGAGATTTTCCGGGTTGTTTGTGGATCTATAGTTGATGAATCTATTAACAAAGCGGGTCTTATAGCATTTTCTCCCCGAAGCAATCCATTTGTCCCTGTGTACACATCCATCACCTACATGAATTACAATTCTTTTTCTTTATAAAAATACACCCAATCAAGAGAACACAATTTAAAGATTTTACATTCTTTCAAGTTTGAACCATCTAATACCAACAACAATACTATCTCATACACTAGTTATTACTCAATTATGGATCATCTGATCATACAACTCAGAGGAAGATCTTCAAGATTTGTTCTAATATAAAACTCTTCGTAGAGGTAATAATAACTTACGTGAGATGATGAAGGCAGCATCGTAATCACAACTTCACTATCTTGTGCAACTTCATAAGGAGTTTCTCTAGTAGAGACTCCCATTTTAGTGAACATCTTCATAACATCACGGTTTCTGTGAAATCAAACACAAAGTATATGTATGAGAAAAGTCAATCAACAACAGGGAGCAAGCGGGAGAAGCATATTACATGTCATGAACAGTAACTTTAAATCCAGCTTTAACAAGATTATTCACCATTCTTGATCCCATGTTTCCAAGCCCTATGAAACCAACATTCTGGAGAAAAAATGAGACAAATTCTGCCGTTAACAAACTTTATCCAGAAATTTGTTTGTGCAGGAATTGATGAATATGGATAAGCAATCAAGCAAAAAATAACAATTTGGCCACCAAAATTTTTGAAAATTATGCGAGAGATATTAAAGCTAAGATATTTTCGTCCCCCAAAATTCTGACGAACATCCTTAAGCAAACTCTAGTGGCTCATGAGAAAAAGAGATAATATTTTCCGATAGACAAGAAAATTTGAAAAAATACCAAAAAAAAGGAGTCCAAACACAAGAAACCTCTGAGTCAGAGAGAAAACTTAAAAAGCAGAACCTGAAATTGATTTGAATGCTGTGATGACGAAGAGAATCGGTGAAACCGTAAATAAGACCCGAACACGAAATTGGTTTTCAATTTGGAAAGACAAAGCGCTCTGCGAATCGCCATTGATGAAATTCTCGGAACCAAAGTGCAGTTTTTTAGTAAATTGCCATGAGAGTGAGTAAGACTCACACGGAACTCTCATCTCAGACTCAAATTTAGATTTTGAATTCTGACCCCTGATTTCTTAGTCTCTTCTGATAATGAACATTATACTTTCGAAATAATCAGTAAAGTCCAATAAGTAGCCTGCCTTTTGTCTTTTTCCGGTCTTCCCTTGGGTTTCTGAACTAGTCAACGAGGTCAGCATGTGGGACCCATACTCGTACGTGGTATTTATATCCCTTCTACATTTTACTGCTAATAAATGTGTATTACATTACTGATTACAGTTTTTTTTTTCCGGGATAATTGAAATAAATTCATGATTCATTTATTCCACATTTTCTTATTACTTCTGCAATTCATTACTGCAATTTTCTTCCAAGATTTAATGCCTGCGTAATTATCGTTTATTTTTCCAATGTCGTCTCAATTTCTCTATGGAAGTAAATGACAATTTTATCGTTACTAAAGGCAAAGAAATACAAGCCTTAAAAACCATATTGACTAAAACTTTTTGGCGTCCATTAGGGGTTTCAAACGGACTATAGATCCGCGGGTTTAGTCTATCTAGATCCGTAGGACAGGTTTGGACAAATTTTTTATAACCCACTAATTAGTGGATCTTATAGTTTAGTCCGTTGCGGTTAGCGGATTTAGTGGATTAGACCAAGACAAATTCCTGGATTAATGGGTTTTGTCCGCGGGTTTGATTTTTAATGGTTTAGAAGCTGAAATTCAAATCGGTATGGTTTGATTTGATTCATAATGCTGATTTAAACCCTCTATCTATAGTAGAGTGTTTGAGTTTTAAACACAGTTGACCTAACTTGATTGTTTTGGGAGTTTGCGATGTAGATTGTAATAGAAACTTAATTGTTTTAGAGCAAAGTAAAAGAGCTGATCCAAGCTGAGAGCTTGAGATAGAATTGATTCAATGGATAATTTTGTAAGAGTTGTTCTCTATATACTTTTGGTCTCAGCTTTTACAAATTAATCTGTTATATTTTGCGTTTTGTTGTCGTTGTTATCGTGATGAACACTGCAAACTTTGATAATCAGTTCTAACTTTTTTTATTTGAATTGTTGTGTTGTTATTGATAGGATTCACATGATTTTTCGAATCTACTGACAGTAGATTTCGAAACTCAGAGATTTATAGCTGCTACAAATGCTAAACATGAACAGAGGTTGATTGAGGTTGATGATCGAATGTCTCTAGAACAGAGAAAAGGAGCGGTCGCAGGCAGCAGTGATGAAAATGCAGAAAACTTTCATCAGAACAGAAAGTTTGATAGACCAGATAGATCATCAAAATCAAGTCTTCGAAGCAGAGTTTTTCTTGATGTAGAAGATGACGATTGCAGAGGAAAGTCATCAGAACAGAGGAAAAGAAAATTCTCGTGCAGCAATAGAAATGCTGAAAAAGATAGAAGTAAGTGTGATGGACCAGCGACAAAAAGACCAGAAAAACTTCCGAGACAAACTGTTCAAAGACGACGACACGAACGAAAATTCAGCAGAGCAAAAGAGTATGAAGCTTCATTCAGATGTGTGGGCTGATTTTGTGGTGATGACTAAAGTTGACAAATCTGGTATTGAAACCGTGGTATTGGAAAAAATGAATTTGGATTCCATCTTGGATTACCGTGGACTATGCAGTGTCTTGTTGGATTTGAGGGGAAACATTAAAGACCTTGAAGTGCTTCTGAGAGATGGATTTGAGCAGAAACTGTTGCAGAAGATAATGGTTGAGGTTTTGCCGGAATGGTGCACGAAAGATGAGAGACAGGTCGCGTCGATGAACTGGTTAGAATCAAAAGCAGTGAAAGATTTGCAGCCTAAGCAATTAGGTGGAAGCGTTTTGCTAGAGGGCTATCTTTGATGCCTTGATGTATGGAGAATGTAAGTTCATGAGCTTTACTTTATGGAACCATTATGCTATTAAGGTTTTACTGATTTTTAACTGGATTTATTACAGATTTTAAAATGTTACTCCATTCGTTTCTTAAATTAAGCGGTATGTTTGAAGATTTCTTTGTTTCACAAAAATGAATGTTATAATAATACTTCGATTCCTAATTTAGCCGTATCAGCAAATTCAATAAAAAAATAGTTATTCTAAAATATTGTAATACGTATGATGTAAGCATCCGACATAAAACAGCAATCTAGTGTGTACATGATAAAAGAGAAACACTTGATAAAGATTCATCTACAAATTGGTGATGGGAACAAAAGATTACGAGCATTTCACTATGTCGACTATGTTCTAGTGGTCCAACAACATCCACGCATTGCCTTAGCGAAAAAGTTGACCATACTATCCCCACCAATCTCCATTTCATAAACATTTTCTTTTATCCTTCTCCTTTTTACATATCTAGAAAACAATTCTTACGTGTTTTTCCAATGATGGTATTCAGATCAAAAGAAAATTGATTATACCTTGAGGAAATTATGGGTTTAGATTCTCAACTTATTGGTTTCATCTTTCAACTACAAATCATCAGAATGTCATATAGTACAAGTGTAAATATTTATAGCAAGTAAATGTTAAGTACGATTAACTCAATTGACTGGAGGGACTGAGTAACTTCTATAAAACAAAAATTCAAAGTACGCGTTATATTTAGAGGGAAAATTTTATATATACAAAGCTTGTGATCCAAAATTTGAATATATTATTTGTCACAAAGTCCGTTTTAGCAAATCTTTGATTTAAATATGCATATTATGAAAAACCATGTTGGAGTTAATGAGCTTCCAATTTAAAGTTTATAGGCGATGCATAATATCATGTCTCATGTATATTAATTTTTTTGGTTTCGTTCTCACATTTTATGTGATTTTGTATGATATTGAGAGTTGGTGAATTTTCAATTCAAAACTAATGATGCATTGACTCATGACTCTTATAAATTATTGTTGATCTCTTCTTACGTCCAATGTAACAAGCTCATATATAACTATATGAATACAAAAAAAAAAATAATCATAACAAGTCAAGAATTATGTTTAAAGAGTTTACTTTTTTTTTTTTTTACTTTGTCTTGCTTTTCTACACATGTAACCTTTTTGCCTTTTGGTATATATACCCATCTTCCTTTACAAACCCCTTTTCGCTAAACTGTTATTAGCACAAACTAATTATCATTAGGAGAACTAAGATGTCCCTTAAACCAACTAACTTCTTTTTTTATATAAGTGTGGTTAATATTGAGTTTAATGGCCTATGTGAAACAATTCAAGAAGGCAGAAAAAAAAAAAAAACAATATGGATCAGAGCCATTCAAACACAAGTCAATCAAGATCTGCAGATCGCAAAACGATTGAGAAAAATAGAAGGATTCAGATGAAAGCTCTTTACTCGGAACTTAACTCTCTTCTTCCTCAAACTTCTAGGGTTTCTCCTTCTTCTTGGTCCTCTGATATATTATACATATATATATATATATATATATATGATCTGTGATTCCATTCTTATCTATTTATTATTATATATAAACCATTTTCTTGTTTCTAATGGTTAGGAGCCTTTAACGCTACCTGATCAGCTAGATGAAGCTGCATCCTACATCAAGAAACTACAAGTGAACGTAGAGAAAAAGAGAGAAAGGAAGAGGAAGCTTCTTGCAACCGCAGCTTTCGACAAATTGAATTCCAGTGGATCTTCATCGATGTCTTCGAGTGTCGACATCTCCGTGCCTAGAAGATTGCCAAAAATCGAGATTCAAGAAACCGGTTCGATTCTCCACATCTTTCTTGTGACAAGCTTGGAACACAAGTTTATGTTCTATCATGAGATCATTCGCGTTCTCACTGAGGAATTAGGAACTGAGATCTCTCATGCTGGATACTCAATTGTTGATGATGCCGTCTTCCACACCATTCATAGCAAGGTATATATTGGTAAATCCAATAAAATATTTTCAATCTGAGACTTAGGAAAAAAAAATTGATACTACTACTACAATGTTGAAATTAGATATAAGCCACACCGAATACATTCAAAGCTAGGTCAGTGAACTAACATATGCAACGTGTTACTCGTTTTTAACTTTTAGAATGCGCTCAAAATGCAAAGAAACTACATCGGTCCCATCCAATTGATTGTAGGTTGTTTAACTAGTTGATTGACTAGTACTATATTTCTATAGATGTACCTTGATGATTTCTTTTTTGCTGATTGTTAATTTAGTTATAATTTAAGTGTAGGTGGAAGATTGTGATTATGGAGCTAGGAGTAGAATTTATGAGAGGCTGAAGAAACTTGTGAACAGTGTTAACTAATATCCTCTCTAATGTGCATCCCTTTTCCTCTATCTCTTTGCAGCTTTTTATTTTATTTCGTTTCTACTTTATTGGTCCTTTCGATGAATTGCATCTTGTACTATGAGAGTGATATTTCATAAGATAATTTATACTCTAAAAGCTGTGGGATATATGGTTGGGATAATAATTCTCCAGAGCGAAACCAAAAATATAATTAAAGAAAAAACAATATACATGCTCAAAATGATCAAAATAGCCCAAATATTGTTCTTTCAAAGCCCATATGCTTGATCTGTTGTCTGTGCACGAGACATCCCAAGAGCCTTTGCCAAAGATGATATCAACTCTGCTTACTCGAGTAGGTGTGGAAGCTGCTTATATCAATCAGAACTTTTCGCAGCAGGTTTTGGTGAGAGATGGGAAGAAGCAAACGTTTTTGATGAGGCGAATCCATTCGCTAATGAAGGTGAGGAGATTGCTTCTGTTGCGTTTAGGTATAAAAGATGGAAGCTTGTTGATAATATCATAATATGCATTTTGATCTCAACAATCAGAGATCGTTCCTCACTTTAAATTCTCTAAACGAGTTTGATCCAAAGTACTCTGGTGTTGACTGGAGGCAGAAGCTTGAAACTCAAAGAGTTGCGGTTTTAGCTGCGGAATTGAAGACCAACGGGAAAAAGTTGGCTAAATGGACTGCACAAGCTCTGTTGGCTAATGCTGATATGATGAAGATTAGTTTTGTGTCTAGGGTTCAGTGGTTCACGTATATTTGTTAATGAAGATTGATTGATTGTTTTTTTTTTTTAATATAACACACGGTAGGACGGAAAGTAATTTGATAAATCTCTTAAGTTATGTTTTGATAAAAAAAAGTACATACATTTGTTAATGTGGCTCTATTACTTCCGAATGTCTGAATTAATCTGCACACTTAATTCAATTTTACGGAACCGCCATTTATGTTTGTTATTTTGTTTTAACAAAAATCAATACTAGTGTATAACTTCTGTAACTTTATGGTTTGGTGGTTAAATTTTGTTTGTTCTGCATTGAGCATATTCTCTTATGCACGAATTTAATTCTATTGTCCAGGTCATTTTTTCTTATCTGTCAAAATTTTCACATACTATTGAGAGCGAAATTAGAAAACTCTAAATTTGTCCCTTTTTTTTGTTCACTAAGTCTTCAGTTTTATTTTGTCTTACAAAGACACCAAATCATTAACTAATAATCTCATCAACTGTAGAAAGCCAGAAACCATAACACAAAACAGCAAAACAAACCCCCACCAAAGCATCCTTTTAAATAGGCTAGCTCTAAACCCTTAAATATCCAAAAAAAATTCTCAAGAACATAATAAGCATTAAGCAAAATCAAATCTCAAAAAAATAAAGAGAATGGATCCTAACACAAAAGCTATTCTTTGTTTCGGTTTGTTTTTCCTCTATTTAAGTTTCCCTAATATTTCCCTCGCTGATTCGGACACAAAAGCCCCATCAAAGAATGAAGTCGGTATGTTTTTACTTTTGCAAAATCAAAATTTCACTTTTATTCAAACTTAGTACTTGTTTTTTTGCTAAAGTGAAAGAGACTAAGTGCTTATATATATATTGTTGAATTAATTTTGACTATAAAACAGAGGATGAAACAGCATTTACGTACGAGCAAAATCCAGATAAAGGACCAGAGGGATGGAGCAAAGTGAATCCTCATTGGAAAGTTTGTAACACCGGAAAATTTCAATCTCCGATCGATCTCACTAACCAAAGAGTTAGTCTTATTCGTGATCAAGCATGGAGCAGAGACTACAAACCAGCTCCGGCTGTAATTATGAACCGAGGACATGACATTATGGTAAGATTTTTCTTAACTATATTAATATTATTATTACACAAACCATGGTCTGATAACAATAATGAAAAAATAGGTATCGTGGAAAGGAGATGCTGGGAAAATAACAATACGTGGTACAGAGTTTAAATTGGTGCAGTGCCATTGGCATTCACCGTCTGAGCATACCGTTAACGGAACTCGGTTTGTGTTTTCCTTCTCCATCTCGTTAACTAATGAGCCTTTCCTCACAAATGGCAAATAACAAAAATAATAATAATTAGATGATCATTACTCTAATTTTATTTGTAAATGTGTTACAGGTATGACATGGAGCTACACATGGTTCACACGAGTGCTCGGGGCCAAACTGCAGTGATTGGAGTTCTTTATAGATTGGGCAAACCTAATGAATTCCTCACAAGGGTAAAAATATAAAACAAAATATATTATATAGAAAGATAGTATGTAGAATGGTTTATAATTATTTTTGAATGCAGCTACTAAATGGAATAAAAACAGTGGAGAAAGAAGAGAAGAGTCTAGGGATTGTGGATCCAAGAAGTATTAGATTTCAAACCAAAAAATTCTATAGATACATTGGCTCTCTCACTGTTCCTCCCTGCACTGAAGGTGTGATTTGGACCATCGTCAAAAAGGTATGTCTTAATATTTTTATAATTTATTAATAAAAAATAACATTTTTATGCATTACAAAATGCAAAATTTGGGAAACTTTTTCTATAAAAAAAAATTGTATATGTAGGTGAACACAATATCGCAAGAGCAAATTGCAGCTCTAAGGAACGCCGTGGACGATGTAAGTAGTCGATACTGCTATTGTAATTTTATTAGGTAGTAATTATTCAATTTATTACTAATTATTAATTAAACTGAATAGGGTTATGAGACCAATTCAAGACCGGTTCAAGACCCACATGGAAGATCGATTTGGTTCTACGATCCAAATGTTGTTTGAATTATTGTATTCACTTATTTTTGTAATATCGAGACTGTCCGAAACTTGAATTAAGAAATCAATAAATTGGATTGATTATTTTTATTTTTTATATTTCATTTCTTATCCTATTCTAAGAATAAAAGAGAATAAATAGAGAAGAAAGTGAGTTGATTGAGAGATATAAAAGATTAAACGGTGTGCAATAATTACATGATTGGGAGTTATACATAACATGATTCATCTTTGAACGTGTAGTTTGATAAAATTCAGAGATGTAAAGTTTTTGCTGATTTCAGAAAAAAATTAGGATTATTACATATAATTCAGTTTTTAACCCCGCGAGTAATATTTGTATTAAACTAATACATATATTTAACCCGCGAACGAGAGAGAGAAGTCAATACAGTTGAGCCCAAAATCATTTAGTAGCCCAAAAACGAGGAGTAAACAAATATATATATATATATATATATATATATTTTGGATTTCTTCCTAGGGTTTGTTTCATCGTTTTTTTTCGGTGGGGATATTAATTAGAGAGAGAGAAGTCGAAAAGTTTAGGGATGAAGCTCGAAAATTTCCCAATCGGTTTGCACTTCTTCTACAGGGGTATATACAGAGCTGTGGATGATCCTTCGACGGATTCGATAATCTCTTGGGGCAAAAACAACAAAAGTTTCATCATCTGGAATGCTGGAGAGTTTCTCGCCAATATTCTTACCAATTGCAGAGCAATGGTATGCGACGATTTCAAAGAGTTTTACTCCAAGCTTAAAGAATATGTAAGTTTTTCAGATTTTGCAAGATTATTATATATACATCATCTCTGTGTGGTGTGTGTGTGTGTGTGTTTTGATTATTGGTTTTTTTTTTGTTTTTTATGTGTTTTTGTTGTTGTTGTTAGGGATTTGTAAAAATAAGTGGAGAGCACCGCATGGAATTTGGGCACAAATATTTTGTGAGAGGTCGACCTGATCTTTTGAGGAAGATGCAGGCCAAGTCTCATGCCAGGTCGAGGCGTATATGTTTTGCTGCAAAGCAAGCTAGAGAAAGAAAATTAGCCAATGGCTTGGATCTTTTACGAATTGGCTGATCATCAAATCTATTTATCTCCATGAGAGTTTGTTGTTCTTGTTGTTTCACTTGCTACCCTTGTATCAACCAATACTTTATATTAATTTACTATCAACCAATACTTTATTAATTTAGTTTCTTTGTTAAGAAATTTGCGGGTATGTTTTGTAGTATCTTATATATGTATTGCCATTCTGTTATTTATTCATCTTTAGAAACTTGTGATGAATGTTCCTTCCTTGAACATCTTTATTTTAATAACAACAACCAAAATATATTGTGTTGAATGATGAAACAAACCAACATTCTCCTGCCGCTTTGAGTCTGACTAGTGGACATGATGACTGTTGAGATACAATCCAAACCGAATAATCTACTTTTCATGAGTTTTGTGGTTGTTTCACTTGCTTTGTTGATGTGAGGGTTTTTCGCTTTTCACAGGTGCTGCTTACGTTTTCCTTAGACAGCAGCCCAATAATCCAATTCTTTAAAATAATACATTACCATCAAAGTTAAGCTAACATTGTTCCATACATTTAAACTAATTCGGATTTGATTCTATACACAATGCATAGTTCCAGAGCGTATACAAAAGCATAAAACAACAAGATGACACTAAAAACCAAAAGACAAAAAAAAAACAAAATGACACTGTACATTCTTGATTGTTTCTCTTACAGACCTACTGCACGTAAATACGTTGTAAGTCTTAATATACTCCTACTATATCAATAATCATTGTTTGTTCTATTTAACATTTGATATCTAATAAACAAGTCAAAAAATGTGTTTCACGTGGAGATTGGTATGCTTTAGTTAGATTTTAAGTTTTTGACTAACTTATGATACTGGCACGTGTGTATCATGATATGTGTGTCTTATTATGATATCGACATATCGTCTCCTTCCATCTAGTCCTGCACCTTCAAGTTCACGTGGTTCCTTTAATATACGAACAATGATTAGAAAAAAAAAACTCAAAAACGGGAGGTGAGTTTTTGGATTGTGATTGCCTAGCTTTTGTGTAAGGAGTACGGACGATGTCGATGGAACAGAATGACAGAATATTGAAGTGAAATAAATTAATTTAGATTAAAAAATATCCAAATCAGGATTTGTTTATCATGATTAAACCTGCAAAACCTTTTGCCATTTTAGTGAATAAACACATACTGTAAATCGTATACTGATTGACGACAAAAAAAAAGAAATGCAATTCATCGAAATAAATGTTTTTTTTAGTTTGAATTTATACTATTCCAAAACATATCAACATACTTAATGTAATAATGGAGTAACAAAATTATTTGTGGGTAAATCCCAATGCCCCGTTTGTGGCACAAGTCACCTAAACCATGATTTAGGGATTGCCGTCGTAAATTTGAATTTTTTTTTTTTTTTTTTGGTACAGTTTGCCATTGCTAAATGATAAATATGGCGAATTATAATGATGTCGATCTCAACGGGCCATAAGGCACATAACATCACGTTGGGTAAATGATCTGTCCTCATTTAACCAAGTTGTAATGTGTGTGATGATTAAATATGACAAACAAATAAGAAATACTTTATTCTTGGACAAATGATATAAGAAAGAATATCGCTTTGAAATATCACTGATTCTTAGTTAGATCATCGAACCATATAAAAAAAAAAAACATAAGTCTGAATAGATAAGTCTGTAATTATTTACTATATCAAAACGGTAAACTAAAATTGGTATTTTCGTAAGTGGTGATTAATAGCATTTACCAAAACGGTACGTATCTAATTAAACTAGAACTCGCCATAAAGAAGCCAAAAGGGTTCACATGTAAACCACGTGTCATCACTTCCACACGTGTCACATTCTTGGGCGGCCAGCTTCTGCTGTCGGATCCATAAGCTGCAACGTAACGTATTAGAGAACCGACCTCTAAGGACCCATTGCCAAATAAAGAGAAGAAAAGGGATCTCGATCGGATTGAATCGTCATAGCAAACAAATCTCGAATAGACAAATTATTGGGAAGACAATTCTTGTTTCTTGATTTGATGAAAATGGCAACCATGCAACTAACCAGAGCCACTCTCTTTAGCCTCTCAAAGGCTTTCCCTATGGTACGATCTCCGGCAACTCTCGCCGCTTCGACCAGGAAAGTCTCTCGCGTCTGCTTCGCCTCCTCCGTTAGCCATTCCGAGGTTACTTGCACAACTTAATCTTTTTTACATTTTAAAGATATTTAGATTCTTATGCATGCGAGATCGATCATGTGAAGAGATTTGATTCAACTAGGACCTGTTTTGAGGGTGTGCGAGAGGTGCAATCCCTGACATAATTTCAAAACCTATTTTAAATCCTCAAGTATATATATATATATATATATATATATATATATATATTTTTTTTTTTTTTTTTGCTAAATACTTGAAAATTGAGTTTTCCATGAGCATAACCCAACATTTGTATAATCCCCAAGTGTATATCGTGTACGTACAAAAATTATTTCTTTTCTTTTTTTTGTAGAAAAGTTGAGAGAAAATTACATACAAATATGTTTGAAGCTCTAATAACATTAGCGAGCAGGTTTTGGATTTGTGGTATGATGGTATATATCCATAAGTTTTTGAGTATACATGTCTTTTTTTTTACATCCAGTATGTGGCTAGTATTTCACTCATATATTTGTATAGACTAGGCTTGGATCCGATATAAGAGCTTTGAGTATGTGGTTCTTAGGTTAACGCGTTGCACAAGTTATTAACCCTAGTTTGAATTTACACCTTGTAGAATTTGAAATTTATGTGTGTGTGTGTGTGCGTTTTATTTTTCCCAGGGAAGAGATCCGGTAGAGAATGCTCGAGACTCAAGGGCAGATTTTTCATACGGCCCAAAAAAATGGAAGGAGGATACTGGAGAAAGCTATGCCCAAGCGGCTAAAGATAAAGCTAACGAAGGAGCGAGCAAAGCTACTGATAAAGCTTACGAGACCAAAGAGCAGGCTAAGGATACAGCTTCTGATGCAAAGGAGAAGGCTAAAGACTACGCGCAACGGACTAAAGACAAAGTAAACGAAGGGGCGTATAAGGCAGCGGATAAAGCTGAAGATACAAAAGAAAAAGCCAAGGATTACGCTGAGGATACAATGGACAATGCAAAAGCCAAGGCTCGAGATGCGAAAGAGAAGGTCAAAGAATATGGAGAAGATACTAAGGAGAAAGCAGAAGGGTTCAAGGAGACCGTGAAGGGTAAGGCTGAGGAACTTGGAGAGAAGACAAAGGAGACGGTGAAAGGAGCTTGGGAGAATACAAAAAACGCCGCACGGACTGCGACTGAAGCTGTGGTTGGACCTGACGATGATGCGGATGAGGCAAGGGCTGATATGGATAAAGGCGTCGAAGATCTAAGGAAAAAGGCGGAGAAAAAAGCCGAGAAAGACCAAAAGGAGGATGATTTCATAACATTTAACTAATGATAAAAGATATACATCTTTTATACGTGTTTCTTTGTTTTCAGGTGTTTATGTGTTGCTCTGTTTTCAGTTTATTCTCTGTTTTTTAAACTACACCTCATCTCATGCTTTAGTATATAAATAAATAAACCTATGGTTTATGTGTAGAATATTAAGTTTCTATTCCTTCTGTGTTCTATCAATCTCAATTTCGACCAACCGTTGAACGATTTGTTTTTTTTTTCCGGAGGTGATAATATTTGTTTACGCTATGGTTACATACAAATGATGTTTGTTACCGGTTAGTATTGGTTGTTGACCATTTTACCTTTGAGCTCTTAATTTAATTTGATAAAGAAGAACCGTTATATTGTGGCGCGAACCCCTATAGACTTTTTAAGTCAGTTCTTTGTTGGTGGTACGCTCTCCGGTTCGGACCGGTTAAAAGACCGAGACCGGTTCAATTAATCTCGATTTACGATGGTCTTAGCCGAAATGAGTCTGGAGGAGAACATCTTCTCGTTACTATAAATAGTAGAATTGTTACTGTAGAAAGGATCTTTTTGGGGACCCGGAGAATGAAGACCTGAATATTGTATCGAATTCGTCGAGAGACCTCCAAATTGAACGGACATGAACGAACTGTAATTAAGAACTTAATAAAATATAATCAATTTAATCTTTCGAATTCGAATTACCGAACCGACCCCAGATAGTTGAAAACCACAATCAACATTCTTCCTTCTACTTCAACACTATTAGATCTTTCATGACTACTGAGGAAAATTTGTGAAATCCCTACAAGGATTATGGAGGTATTTTGTGGTTTTACTAATATATTACTTGATACAACTTTACCGTTAAATTCCTACTAAATTTATCTTAGTGTTTAAATAGTTTGTATTAAAAAAATAGATTACTCAATCTAGAAACCTTTTTTCTTATTAGTCTCTTGCTTTCTTGGTATTCAATATTACTCGCTACTTAAGACTTTTCAACTCTCACCATTGACTATTCACGCACTTCTTCACCACTATAATTCTTATACATAGTTTTTCTGTTGTACATTTCTCATATGTGATACAACTCACACACATACACTTGTTTTCTTTCTTATTAAAAATAAATTCCAGTAAAATTTTTATTTAGATGTTTTGTCGCTTTCCAGTATGGTTATTTGGTATAACCATGGTATATCATAGAAAAGTACACAGTTACTATGGTATAACCAAGAAAACTACACAATTACTTTGGTTATATGGTAAAATCAATTTTTTTTTTTGGTTGAGTCTCTAGTGTTCTTGCTATTGCTATTGGTATTGCTTCCCACTATTTGTATACATTATCTTTCTCTCATAATAAATCATTATTCAATTTCTATTTCTTTCTAAAAGTTATCTATATGTCTTGTCTATTTCAAAATAGGTTATTTGACATAAACACACTTCTTATTGTGATTGAGTTTCTCTTTTTCTTGATATTGAGTATTGTAATCTACTACATTTTTTCCAATCATCGCCATTTGTATTAATTTAGACTATAGACAAATCTCATAAAGATTTTTCAATACAAAGAATCTATCTAACGCATACACGTGTTCTCTCTTGCTCTTAAAACGTATACAATATATGTTTGTTTTGCCTAAAATTGGCATTATACTCTCAATGTCCCTAGATTTTATTTCTGTTTATAAGACTTGACTCATTTAATCTTATATATCTTCTTGATTCTCCAATTTTCATATACCGACAAGAATAAGAGTAAGGCGTCTTGATTTTTAACTACACTTAGCCTAAGATTTATTGTGTGAAGAAAAATCTTCAGATTTCATTTATACACAATCTTTGACACGTTCTGCTCATAATCTCACTCTTATAAAACCAAAATGTAGCTCTTCTTACGCCTCAAGAATCTATATAAGAAGACATTACCCTCAACACCAAAGATCATAACAACAACAAGAAAGAAGAAAACCAAATAGGTCTTGAGAGAAATGGATAACTCAAATGTATTCGTGAGAGGAGCCAATCAAGTCAATGAAGAGAAGCCCCTACCGCGAGTGTGTCCAAGGTGTAACTCAGATAACACTAAATTCTGTTACTACAACAACTATAGCCTGTCTCAACCGCGTTACATTTGTAAGAATTGTCGCCGATACTGGACTCATGGTGGGGCTTTAAGGAACATACCGATTGGTGGAAGTGGCCGTAAAACTAAGCGCCAAAAGATAGATCAACCATCTCTTTCTCAGATGGTTTCTGTGGAGATCCAACAAATTAATCATCACCAACCTTTTTTACATGTTCAAGAAACCAATGAGTTTGTTGGATCTTTTGGTGGCTCTTCTTCTGTTGTTGCTGTTGGGAATCATTTTGGTTCTTTTTCTGAAATTCATGGTGATATGGTGCTTCCAATTAGAACTATTCGACCATTAATGGATCGTTTAGATTTCTCTGATGGATCGTTTAACCAAGATTATTTTGATGTTGGGTCCAATGATTTGGGTAATTCTTTTATAAACCAACCAATTGGTAGACATGTTGATAGTTACAGTGGCTATCGCATGAATCAAGAGGATCAAAACAAGCAGAACCAGAGCTTCAACAATACTCTGAACATGAATCATAACACCAGCACTAATGAGAGCAGAGGATCATCAGGCATTGATCACATGAACAAGAACAACAACAACAAAGTCATAAAAAAGTGCGTGTTTAGGTCGTCCTCTTCTTTGGAGAAGAATGGTCCTTGAATCATAACCGTATCACCCGTTTTATTTTTCTTAAGTTAATGTTTCAGTTTTTTTTTGTTTATGTTTTCTGTTGGGTCTTTCTTTTTTTTTGTCAGCTCTGTTGTCTTTTCCAAAAGATTCAGACATAAGTTGCTTGTCTGGTCTTTTCTTATAATATAAATAACTAATCGTCATCAGTTCGTTGTGTGTTTCATAACATTTGACTAATGAGTTAGAGAGATATCTATGTTTTATCAAATGTTTCTTGCTTTATGGTATTTGCTCTGTTTCTCTTCTCATCTCTGTTTTCAAACTTGCATGATCTCAATATGTGAGACGCCTCAGTGTAAAATAACGTAAATATATATGGTTATGATGTTATGTCTAAAATAGTGAGCTGGTATTAATTTCTTCGATCGATCTCAATTTCTACTGAAGACCGTTGAAATTTACTGTTGTAAGGCTATAAAATTAATTAAGCGTTGCATGGTTCGGTGAAAAATGGTTTTTGACCGTTTATAAATTTTTCACTATTGAGCTCTTCATCTGTAAACTATCTTTTTATTTAATATATGATAAAAACATAAATAACCGTTATATTGTGGCGCCAATCCTTTAAAATGTTTATGGGTATTGTAGTTATTTTCTCTTGTATATGAACAAAACTCAAAACTCTGTAATTTATTTGTATAGTTTCTTGTCCATATAAAACCTTTTGAGATCGGTATTGGTATCTACTACACCATTTCAATTTAAACTATAGAGAAGTCTCACAACAAATTTTTACACAAAAAAAAATAGGGAAAATTCCATATTAAATCCTTAAGTTAATTTTGATAAGCTTTTTAAATTCTCAAGTTTTTGTGTGCCCAGTAAAAAACCTTAAGTTATTTTGTTGCCTATTTTAAATACTCAAATGTTTACCGTATACTTCTTTTACACCGTATAGGAAACGACTGCAAACGGAAATTCAAACACCGTTCTTGTCCCGTTAACGGACTAACTACAGTAACCATAGTGGTTTAGCATTAATTGGACTATCCAAACTCGGATCCCGACCCGTATCCATACCCGTATGGGAAACCATAATAAACCCGATCAAAACTCCGAGAAAATAAAAAAATCCCAAATCTGGGTAGAAATCCTAAAATTTTGATTGCCCAAATGAACTGAAAATCGCGTTATTGAGATCGAATTGAAGGCAAAAGAAGAAAGATGAGGTACATCTAAACCCTAAATCGAGTCACAACTTCAATTTTGTGTGTGTATTTGATGAGTATTGCTAATATCGAAGCATGTTTGTGTTTGTGCGGCGGAGATGAAGATCTAAAGCTCCACATTCACTACGGAGGTTCAATGTCGAAGGTGCGCAACAAGTGGTGCTATAAAGGAGGAACGACGGCTCCTGATATGGTGGTAGACCCCGATTTACTCACCTTTTCAATTTTCGAAGATTTTAGAAAAAATCGGGAAGTTGCGAGTGATGTGGTAAGATTGTGGTATAGACTCCCTACAGAGGATATGTCGAAGGTTAGGTCTGTATTTGAGGATAAGGATCGTGAGCTGATGAAGATGGCGTTAGAAGCAAAGGATTGTAGAGAGGTTCACATATACATTGAGCATAGTGAAAGTCAACCATCCGTAGGTGTTCAAAGTAGAGAGGAAGAGGATTTAGGTGAGAATGGTGATGATGAAAACAGAGTTGTTGAAAGTAGAGAGGAAGAGGATGATGGTGAGAATGGTGATGATGAAAACAGTAGTGATGACGAGGCTAGAGAAGAAGAGAGTGACGAGGAGGATAGAGGAGAAGAAAGGGAGGATACTGATGTTGAGGAAGAAGAAAGACACGAAGAAGGTGCTTTAGTGGTTAATAGAGAAGAAGAGGGTGGAGTGCCATCGGAGGATGAGAATCAGATATTAGGTGAAGGAGATGATGACCCACGGTTTGATAACATGTTAGCGTTAATCGAACAAGAGCCGCCTCATGTATTTCGTGGTAAGATTACTCAGCATCCTGCAGATGATGAGGGTGTGGATAGTGACGTTGAAGGTGAGAGACCAAGGAAAGATGGTGAATACCCAGATTCGCCGGAAGACACTGATGAAGAATGGCATAATTGGAATAAGAAAGATGACCATGGAAGGAAGTTTAAAGGGAAGAGCAAGGCTGATTATGATAAGCCTCCATACTTATGGTTAATGCAAACTTTTAACAGCGGAGAGGAGTTCAAGGATCAACTTTTGAGGTATGTATTGAAAACTCAGTATGATGTGAAGTTGAGTAAGTGGAATGTGCAAAGGTATGCAGCCATTTGCACATATAAGAAATGCAAATGGAGGATCTACTGTTCGGTGGAGAAGCCAATACGGAAGTGGATGGTTAAAGTGTATGAAGACAAACACTGTCATTTGCCTATGGGAAGAGCTAGGATGCTGAAGCAAGGTACAATTGCAAGGCTTTTCAAAGAGGAAGCAAGGCGCCGACCAGACATAAGGAGCTCTGAAATTAAGGACGAGTTAATGCACAGGTACAAGATCTCGGTTTCAATCTTCAAGTGCCGAAAAGCCAGGAGAATTGCATTGGATATGGTTTTGGAGACTCAGAAAGAACAGTTTGCTAAATTGTGGGACTATGAAGCTGAGTTGATCAGGTCTAATGAGGGAGTTACGACCGAGATTGTAACCGTTCCCAAAGATGGAAAACAGGTGTTCGAGAGCTTCTATGTCTGTTTCGAACCACTAAGGAGAAGTTGGAAGAAATATTGCAGACCTTTAATAGGGCTTGATGGTGCTTTCTTAAAGTGGGAGTTGAAGGGAGAGATACTAGCTGTCGTTGGTAGGGATGCAGAAAATAGGATATATCCTATAGCTTGGGCAGTGGTAAGAGGGGAGAACAAGGATTCCTGGGAATGGTTCATCAATAAGTTGAAGGCCAATTTAGATTTGGGTGTAGGAGATGGAGTTACATTCATATCTGACAGGCAAAAGGTATTGTTCTTCAATGCTGATGACTATCTTAGCTGCTTACATTATTTTTTTTTCTAATACTAAACATGTTTACATCATATGCAGGGTTTAAAAGTAGCTCTTGCTACTGTTCTTCCTAATGCAGAGCATAGGAATTGTGCAAAGCATGTCTACGGGAACTGGAAAAAGAAGTATGGCGATGTTGATTACAATCCATTTTTCTGGAATGTGGCGTATAGCAAATCTGTGGGAGAGTACCAGCTACATATGGATGAGCTCAGAGCATTCGATGCAGAGGCACACGATGCGTTGTTAGCTGTGGAGCCCAAGACGTGGTGCCTTGCTTTCTTCACTGGAAATGCTAAGTCTGCTAATGTATGCAACAGTTTGTCAGAAAGCTTTAACAGGACGATTAAAGGAGCTAGAGAACTGCCCTTGATAAACATGTTAGAGGCAATTAGGAGGCAGGCGATGACACGTATAGTACGCAGACTGAAGAGAGCTAAGGCGTGTATAATGCCTTTCCCAAACAAGGTCGGGGACATTTTAGAAGAAAATCGAGAGGAGAGCAAGGACTGTTCTGTGCTTACAAGCTCAGACAATTTGTTTGAGGTTTTACTCTACGGATGCAGCTACGAGGTATCCCTTCGCCTGCGTCATTGTGTTTGTAGAGACTGGGACCTGACCGGTATTCCTTGTTCACATGCCATTCGGGTGATCAACGAGAATCATCAACAACCAGAGAAGTAAGTTATTTCTTTTTTGAAGTATATGTTTTTAATGTAGCGACCAGGTTTTAATGTGTCCAAACCTTTTGTTTCAGCCATGTCGATATCTGCTATAGAACTGAAACCTGGATAGAAACATACCGAGACAACATCAAGCCAGTTAATGGGGAGATATATTGGGAGAAGACTAATAAAGAGCCAATTGGGGTTCCAGGATTCAGAAAGATGCCAGGGAGACCCAAGAAAAAGAGGATCAAGGCTGCGCATGAGTCTCCTTCTAAGCCTAAACGAGTTACCAAACATGGCAGAACAATGACATGTGGAAATTGCAAGCAGACAGGACATAACAAACAAGGTTGCAAGAATCCTGCTTTTGTGGTCCAAGGTCCACCTCGCAAACGTGGAAGACCTCGTAAAAATCCTGTTGTAAGAGCCTCTTTCTCTCTAACTTTTATTTGTTCATCTGAACTACTTGAGTAATGCTAGTTGGTATTTCTGATGTTGTGGGATCACAGGATGTTGAAGCTAATCCACGGCCTAAAAAGAAGCGCAACACTACTCAATCGCAGCCTCAATCAGAGCCTCAATCACAACCTCAGTCTCAGTCGCAATCACAGGCGTCTACCGTGGCTCCAGCTACTGTACCTCAACCATCCACTGCGGCATCGTCTTCTAATACTGCACCTGCTGGTACTGGACGACGTCGTGGTCGTCCTCCAAGAAGAGGAACAGCACGTAGGAAGGTCATGGAGTCTACATGTGCCTATATACCAATCGAGTCTTTGAGTGCTTTGGTCAAAGTTCAAGAGAGGTTCCTGAAAGCTCTTCACGCAGACAAAACTCACGGGAGTAGATGGCTTCTACTGATTTGGTCACCTCTTGATTATCTGCTTTTGCTGTTTGCTTTGTTGTCTATGGTGTCTGTGTCTAAACTCTGTTCAGTTGTTTGCTTTGGTGTCAAACTCTAGTCATTTCGTTGCTTTGGTGTGTAAACTCTCATCTTATTTTGTAAACTGATTCCATTATGTTTCTACTCATATTTGGTACTTTGTTTACATGTTTTGATGTGAGAAAATGAGAATAACACAAGATCATAGCAAAACATTAGAAACCAAATCCAAATAGATCATTACAAGCATTACCAAAGTAGCAAAATGTCACAAGCATTACAAACCGAAATCCCAACATCTCACTTCCTAAACCCCAATCTTCAAACCCCATTCTTCAAACCATTACATCTCACTTCCCTAAACTGACAATTACCGCAGTAACACACACAAATCTTACCCACGAAATGACCACAAATTGTCGACATAGCTTCTCTTTCTCAAGGCTTGAAGCAAGTTTTTCCTTCAGTTTATTGTTCTCAGTAGTCAATTGCAGCAACATGTCTGTATTCTGGGTGCTTGTCTCGCTTTTCTCTCCAACATAAGCCATTTCCTTACCTTCTTCTCCGACGATTGCTCGCAGCTTTTTCAACTCGTCTCCTTGCTCCCGAATCAAATCGCGAGCTTCCAACAAAGCGTTTTTCTGCCACCCTTGAGGCTTTTCAGCATCGAACCATCTGAAGAAGTTGCAAGACTTCCAATTTGCAGCTCCACATCCATAGAATCTTCTCCCCGGATTATCATCCGTCCAAGCCTTTCTCACCACAGACACCTTCCCACAGTGACACTTCACATAACCCTTGAATCCTCCACCATGTGAAGCGTTTGATTCTGTTCCGGAGCTTTGACTCTGATTCGACATGTCTTTCTTATTTGAGAGAGAACGATTGAGAGAGATTTTAAAAAAGGGAATTAGGGTTCGAGCATTTGGGAATTCTCCTTTTTAAAACGGCTCTAAACTCCTCGACTTAACCATGATTAGATAGAGTTAACTGACTAAACGAAAAACTTAACAGTATTGTTAGTGTCGTTAACCTCTGTTAACGAGTCATTTTAAAATAATCAGGCGGTAAACATTTGAGTATTTAAAATAGGCAACTAAATAACTTAAGGGTTTTTACTGGGCACACAAAAACTTGAGGATTTAAAAAGCTTATCAAAATTAACTTGAGGATTTAATATGGAATTTTCCCAAAAAAATATCTTACGCATGTGTTTTATGATGCTCTCTTTTTTCATAGTAAAAACACATACAACTTATGATGTTTATTGTGCCTTAGATTAGCATTTATCTTGCCTCAATTTCTCTAAATTTTGTTTATGTTAATCTGACTAATCATTTAACCATATCTTCTTGATTCACCATTAGCTACCATAAAACATAGGCTAAGCTTAGGCAAAAACCAAGACTCTCTTACTTTTACCTCTTGTCTGTATATGACAACTCTTAACTCTTAATAACACACATGTTCACACACAATATCTTTCCCTCTTAATAAATCACTATGCAATCTATAATTTTTCTAACAAATATTTATGAGTTTTGTCTATTTCGAAAAATAGTTTTTTTATATAAAAAAATTTCCTATTGTGTTGGGTTTTTAATTTTATTGAAAATGGATATTATTATCTATTAAATCTTTTCAATTCTCACATCAGCTGTATCAATTTAGATTATAGACAAATCATTTAAAATTTCTCTAAAAATAATATATTATGCGCACGTGTTTTCTGCTACTCTCTTTCATAGTAAAACACATAATTTATGTTTGTTTTGACTTAAATTGTCATTATTATCTTAATGTATCTAGATTTTTTATGTTGACTAACTAGTTTAACCAAATCTTCTTGATTCTCTATTTATGGATATACAGACAAGAGTTAAGAGTAAGAGAGTATTGCTTTTTGACTAAGCTTAGCTTAAGTTTATGGTGTGCAGATAGATCTTCAAAATTTATTAATACACAATCTTTGACACGTTGTTCTCATAATCTCACTCCTCTAAAACCCGAAACGTATCTCTTCTACAATTTCCACGCCCCAGTAACCTATATAAGAAGTCATCCCACCCCACAACACTAAAGATCATAACAACAACAACAACAAAAAAAAACAACAAGAAAACCAAGTAGATCTTAAGAGAAATGGATTTCTCAAATGTTTTTGTGAAAGAAGATAATCAAGTGAATGAAGAGAAACCTCCACCTCCGCGAGTGTGTCCAAGGTGTAACTCAGACAACACCAAGTTCTGTTACTACAACAACTATAGTGTTTCTCAACCGCGCTATTTCTGCAAGAACTGTCGTAGATATTGGACTCATGGTGGGGCTTTAAGGAACATACCAATTGGTGGAAGTTGCCGTAAATCCAAGCGTCCAAAGATGGATCAACCCTCTGTTTCTCAGGTGGTTTCCGTGGAGATCCAACAAGCTAATCATCACCAACCTCTGTTACATACTCAAGAAACCAACGAGTTTGTTGGATCTTTTGCTCAAAAAACCAAGGAGTTTGTTGGATCTTTTGGTTCTTCTTCTTCTGTTGTTGTTGAGAACCATTTTGGTTCTTTGCCTGAGATTCATGGTGATATGGTAACTAATGTGCCTCCAATTCAAAGTTTCCCACCAATGGAGGCCTTTGATTTCTCTGATGTATCGTTCCGACAAGACTATTATGATGGTGGATCCAGTGATTTCGTTGGCAATCCCTTGATAAATCAATCATTTGATGGATCTTTTGCTGTGAGCTCTGATCATAACAGTTACCGCATAAATCAAGAGGATCCAAACAAGTGGAACCCGAGCTTCAACAACATTATGAACATGAATCATAATGCCATCAATATTGGAAGCAGAGGATCTTCAAGCACTGATCACGTGAACAGAATCAGAAACACGTCTGTGTTTGAGTCATCCTCCTATCAAATGAAGAAGCATGGTCCTTGAATCTTAACCGTTTTACCCGTTTTCTCTTTTTCATTAAGCTAATAATGTTTCAGTTTTTGTTTTATGTTTTTTTTTCTTTATTTACTTTGATGTTTTATTTTGTTTTTTTTCTTAGTTATGAAAGTTTGCATCTTTGTTTCCCAAACGATTCAACCATAAGAATCTAAGATGCTTGTCTAATTTGTTTTTAATATAATATAATTATCTAGTCGAGAGTCGAGACCAGTTCGTTATTTTGCAATCTGCCTCTTGAGGCTTGACCATGTGACAACGCATTTTTTTCTACTTGTAGAACTTGTAAATGGGATGTTGAGCCAAATCGTGAACTAAAACTTTAGATTCTTTAGCTAACATGCAACGTCTAGAGTGTAAAAAAAAATGACATCCACATGCATGTAAATCTCTCTCTCTCTCTTTGTTTTTTTTTTTAATTGTTAACACTAACAAAACCATATCACTATAAGAAAACATGCCATATTCCTATAAAAATTACTACAAAAAATTTCGTAAGAATATTTTTAACCAATTTTATATGCAATTATGACGAAAAAATAAAAATAGTAGAAAAAAGGTAAAAAAATTTCTACGAAAAGAAAATATAAAAAAATGGTAGGATATATCCAACCAATAACCTACCAAATTTATATTCGTAGAAAATACGGTCAAAATTTGGTAGAAAAGTGGTATGACCCAATTGACTGTTACGCTGGTGGAAATTTCATACGAAATATTGTTTGTTGTCCTACAGATTTTTTACGAAATACTATTTGTTCCAAAATCGTAGAAATTCTGTAGAAAATATGTCTTCTGGTTTGTCCCACATCGAAAAACTAATATAATTTAGATGAAAAAGTTTCACTATAAATAGAACAAAATTAAAATTTTTTACGGATTTCCTACGAAATATTGTTTGTAGAAAAATTGTAGGAATTCCGTAGGAAAATATGTCTTTTGGTTTGTGTCTCACATCGACAATCTAACGTAATTTAGTTGAAGAAGCTGCACTATAAATGAGAGTTTTCAGCTTCTCTTTCTTTCTGATTAATAATTACTTAATTAAGTTATAAACTTATAGTAATTAATGAATTTATTTTGTTTTATATATATTTTATTAATCAACTTTATAATTATGTATTAATTTAAATTAAATTTCCAATATTAATTTTATTTTGATTTTATAAAATTAATTTTCTTTTATGGATAGGAAATTGGTAAAAAAATTGGTAGAAAATAGTAGTAGGAAATTCGTAGGAAATAGGTAGTTAATATTTCGTAGAAAATTGGAAAGAATACAAATCGAGAGAAAAATCTAGTAGTTTAGTGAATTTCTATGTATGCGCTATTTTATTTGAGCCCGCTTAGCTCAAAGGTTAGAGCATCGCATTTGAAATGCGATGGTCATCGGTTCGATTCTGATAGCCGGAAATCGTAGAATATTTTCCTATCAACATTTTCGTAGAAAATTTTCTATCATTTTTTTACCTTTAACGATTTCCGACGACCGATTTCCTATAAAAAAAATTCGTATGAATTTAGTAAGAAATGACTGTTTTCTACAATTTTTAAGGATATTTTCCGTAAGTTTTTTGCATGTTTTCTTGTAATGTATGTAATCTCCATACAACATAAGTTAAACTCACGCATACCACTTGATAATTTTTAGAAAATTTGGATACTCTTAAGATTATAAAAGACCGGCCTCTTTACCAAATACATATAAGATTCATTAATTTTATTTTGGTTAAAGTATTGTTATTATTATTATTTTTAATGAGTTTGCTGAGATTGGATTTATATTATCCTAGGCAAACCAAATAGTTTGTATGATTAGTTATAATGATGACCATAGTTCGAAAAAAAAGTTAATATATGACATTATTGCCATAATTATATATTACTCTCTCTATTTTAAAAATAATATCAATTTAGAGTTTCAGCCGTTTATAAAGAAAACTATCAAAGTTCTACTTTATCTATTTTTAATACATTGTATCAATTTTTAATCTGATTATTACACTAAAGTAATAGGGTTGAAATTTGATTTTTCAAAATTCTGCTATAAAAACATAACACAATATTTTTTGTAAAACAAAAATAAAACCTTAAATCCACACTCTTTATAAAACAAATGGAGTTGTTATTAATAAAGGTATGAATTGTCTATCTAGAAGTCAACTAATAAAGAGAATAGGTAAGTCCAAGTAATTGTGATTTTTTTTAAATTATGGCGAATCAACTATGATGTAATACTTAGAAACTAATTGAAATTATATCTTTCAATATAATATTTATTATTCTTTATTGTTTCCCCCTCTTTTGTTGTCTTATTTAGGTAATGTGTCTAACAATGAATGAATTCCTATATTTTAACATATTGATTGGTTGTTTCAAAAAATGTGGTTCTCTATTAAGAAATTTATGTAGTTATAGGTAATTATGAATATATGGTTAAGAACTAAAATTATAACATAAATACATCAAGTTGTTGCCTTGTTGGGAAGGAAAAGAAATTGTTTTCTCAGATTTCCTAGAGCCACACGGCCACTTTAGACGAAAAAATCTTAATGATATTAAAGAAAATCTATTATAACAAGGACATATAAAAGACGTCCAGATTTTGCTGACTGACACGTTGGTACGACCGGTTATTGTTTACCACAAGTTTCAGACCGGAAAAAGCTATATTTTGTCAGTCATCGATTCCGACAAAGATAGAGATGAGACCTTCCACAGTAAATTTGACACGTGCACATTATCTCTTTATTTATTTTGTCAACATCTTTCTTCTGAATTTCACTATCCCTATTATTTTTCAAAAGTTGGCAAAAATAAGCATTTTAATCTCTTTCTAGTAATTGTTTTTTTTCTAAAACAAAATTTTCTAGTAATTTTTTTTTTTAACTTGCTATCGTTTTGTGTTGAGTGTAAATCGTGAAGAAGCACTTTAATAACAGCTAATTTTTTTTATCCGTATGGACGTTTGGTTAAAGAAGATTATAGAAATCCAGAGGCTTTTAATATTTAAAGTCATTAATTAAATATTTTCAAAATTTTGAAAAGTAATAAAAAGGTGTTCGCGACGAAACAAATTAAGACGTTCAATACACGCGTCCATGCATTTAATAGCAAAAGCTATTGACGGTACAAAACGTCAAAAACAAATGCCCTTCGACGTGGGTAATTACTAATTACACAAAATCATCTACATTATATATATATGAGTTTCATCTCACAAGCAATTCCATAATCAAACCAATCATTCCTTTTGTTTCTTCACGTACTATTCTTGTTAATCCAACAATGGCTACTTCGCGTCTAGCTAGGTTTGTATCAGAGGTTGCTCCGCCTCAATTCGTGACGGTGATGAGGAGGCACAGAGCAGCTAAACAAAAGCTTGACACAATCAAAGAAGAGGAGAATAAAGAAGATTGTTTCGGTGGTAGTGGGATGATGATGATGTCTAGTAAGATGACATCATCGCATCATCATGCTTGTTCTTCTTCCTCTAGTTCGGTTTCTAAGTGTGGATCAACCTCTAAGAATTTTCTTGTTGAGGTTCGAAGCTCTTTTTCTGTCTTCGAAAACTAAAGGTCTAGCTATGTGGACTGTGTTTTGTATTGATCGGGTCAATATTTTTGTGGGCACCCGTTTCTATTCATAGTTTACTGAAGATTTCGGACCTTTTTATTATTATCTAAAAGGTTCGATTTACATTTACGTGTTGTATGATTGTATCTCTTAAAATCTTAATCATTTATAATTTTGTATCATCGAAGGTTCTCCTTCTACATGACTACATATTGTAATTTTTGGAACCCTGTTTTAGTAAGGATGCAATTTTGTAGAGACGTTTATACACATTTATAGTTTTCTTGCTTTATATACTAATAGTAATGTTGGAAACAATCGGGATTGATGCCAACAACACCCATATAGTTTAGTTAACTTTAGTTTAGTTAACTTTATATATATATATATATATTTCATTTTGTTATTTGTAAGTAGCGACTATCACACGCATACTAAGCAGTAGTGGTTAGTTTAGTTAACTTTATATTTCTAGTTCCAGATCAAATGTGGGGATAATAATAAAATGAGTCCCAAATATTATTATAATATTCAGATTACAATTTCAAATTGCAAATACAATAGTACCGAATCTCAAGCACTGGAATTTCCGAGAAAAATTATAATTATTACTAACAGAATTTCTTAAGTCAATTAATTGTCAGACAAATTGCACTAGGCAAAAAAGCGGACAAAATTCAATTTATGTTTGATTGCAAGTTTCATGAACCAAAAGTCTCATAATTAAAAGCAAATTGGACAACCACAATTATATGATTGATAATTTTGTTTAACAATAACAATTAACAGATGAAAATTTTTAGCATCTGATATATGTGAGATGCATTAGTATATAAATAAGATAGATCTACGGCAATACTGTATAACTACATAGAACTAAGTTTCAATTACATCTATTTATGTGCTCCTCTGATTTCAAGTGTTTTATCTCTTTATGTAAAGCTCTGTTTTCAGTTAATACTCTGTTTTGCATTAGTGTATAAATAAGATATATTTATGGTTATATATATATCTAGAATATTAAGTGTCTCAACCGTCAAATTTTTTTGTTGTTGCTTAATAGTAAATAACTGTGGAAGATTTATTGTTCTAAGGTCGTAAATTTAATTTACATAGTGTGTGGTTGGGTTAATTTTATTTGTTTCGAAAATAATGCTTATTTAACTTTTATCCCATCTTATCAGTAAACAACTTGAGCTTATTATCAGTTAGAAATAATTGATAACCATTTTGAGCGTTTGACTTTTGAACTTTTAATTTTTAAACCATTTAAATTTAGTTGGATAAAGAACAACAATTATTATATTCTGGAGCGAAGTCTTTCAAATATAGACTTTTTTTTTGCTTTTTATTTTGTTAGCTAAATACTATGAGATCTAATATGACTAGGAAGGAAATTGTTTAAATCCCTAAAAAAAAAAAATTATGGAAGATAGAATACTTGATATATAAATTTTCCTATATGGTTGAGTTTTCTGTCTCCTTTGGATTAGTAGTATTGTGTAATCATGCACTCTCTTTCAATGCTATAAACCATACACATATAGTTTTTATGTTATATATTTTTCATAAATGACACAAAAAAATTTGTGAATGTACTGTATACTTACATTCATACAAATGTTTCTTTTTTTTTTTTGAATTGATTATACAATTTATTTTTATAAGAATTTTTTTACATCAAATTTTTGTTGTATTTGACCGTAGAAAATAGTTAGAAAAGATAGCTAAACTTAAGAGAAAATAATTAGAAAGAAAATAAAAATTTGGTTAAAAAAATTTTGTTTTAGTTGAGTCTCTTGTCATTCTTTGATTTTGGTATTGGTGCTGATATTAGTATTGCTTTTCATTATTGGTAATTTAGTAACACACATGTGGTCAGCACATTATCTTTCTCTCTTAATGAATCACTACTCAATCTTTATTTTTTCTAAAAAATATTTATGTGCTTTGTCTATTTTCGAAATAGGTTATTTTCCTTTGTGGTTGAGTTTATAGTTTTCTTAATATTGGGTATTGTAATCTTCTACATCCTTTCAGCTTTCACCATTTGTATCAATTTAGATTATAGGCAAATCAAATTAAAAAAATTATAAAAGAAATATTATCATACGAGCGTACGTGTTTTCTGGTATGTTTTTGTAGTAAAACACACACAATTTATAAATATTTTTTTGCCTAAAATTGGCCCTATATTCTCAAATCTCTT
>NW_006256909.1:8258990-8261171 GCF_000478725.1 Eutrema salsugineum | reverse complement strand
TCTATGCTTCTCCCATTTCTCCCTATACATCCCATAAAGGAAAAAAAAAAAAACTAGGTTAATTGACTAAAGCCTGGCCTAAAGTTTATAGTGTGGAAGATTCATCTCAGATCTTACTTAATAAACAAATCTTTGACACGTTTTCGTTCATAAGCTCACTCTCTAGATCCCGAAACTTATCTCTTCTTCAATTTTTACTTTCCCAAGAGCCTATATAAGAAGATACCCTCACATCATTTAAAAACATAATAACCATTAAAAAAAAACCAATTAGCTCTCTAGAAAAATGGCTAGCTCGAATATTTTTGTGATAGGAGACAATCAGATGAATGAAGAGAAACCTCCACCACGAGTGTGTCCAAGGTGTAACTCAGACAACACTAAGTTCTGCTATTACAACAACTATAGCATGTTTCAACCGCGCTACATCTGCAAGAACTGTCGCCGACACTGGACTCATGGTGGAACGTTAAGGGACATACCGATTGGTGGACGTGGTCGTAAAACCAAGCGTCCAAAGATAGATCAACCTTCTGTTTCTCAGGTAGTTTCTGTTGAGATCCAACAAGTTAATCACAACCAACCTTTATTAAATGTTCAAGAAACCAACAACTTTGTTGGAACTCTTGGTCCTTCTTCTTCTGCTGTTGTTGCTGTTGGGAACCATTTTGGTTCTTTGCCTGAAATTCATGGTGATATGGTGCTTCCAATTCGAAGTGTTCCACCAGTGAATCAAGATTATTATGATGTTGGATCTAATGCTTTGATTGGTAATCCTTGGATAAACCAACCAATTGATGGTAATTTTTACAGTTATCGCGTAAATCAAGAGGATCAAAACAAGCAGAACCAGAGCTTCAACAATAATTTTATGAACATGAATCATAATGCTGGCATTAGTGGAAGTAGAGAATCATCGGACACTGATCACATGAACAAAAACAACAACAAAATTGAAAACAATTGTGTGCCTAGTTCCTCCGACCATATGGAGAAGTTTGGTTTTTGAATCTTTTATGTGTAATTTATCTGTTTTCTTTTATTTAAGTTTATGTTTCAATATTAAATCTTGTTGGTTTTTTTTAAGTAAAAAAAATTATATTGTTGTCTCCCAAAAACTAATCCCTATTAATTAATATTAGAAATTTATAAATATTTAGATATATCCAATTCATTATTTTGCAGTATGCTCTTGAGTTTTGGATTATGTGGTTATATTTTTTTTCCTGGTTATAAGTGAGACCTTGAGGCACATCTCGAACTAAAATTTCAGATCTTTAAAAACATGTAAAATAAATACAATCCATAGAAATCGATAATAATCTCGTTATAACATATGCTAAGCTAGCATATCGATGCCACTTGATATTTGTTTTTTTTTTTGAAAATTTGGATACTCTTATAACCAATGCACTTATGGAGTTATGGTCGAGATTTTGATATTTTTATTTTTTATAACTGAATAAATTATTTTAAGGACACTGATTCAAGGTTTTAAGATTTTTTTTTTGAAAAAGAAGCATCAACTATAAAATTATAAACAGGCATCCATATTAAAACAAACCGAATAACTGAAAAAAATAAACAAACCAAAGAAATTCATTTTGTTAAAATTTTTCTTTGTTTCATTGATCAAAAATCTCATAACTAAAAGCAGATTAGCAAACCAAATAATATTTACTAATTACCAGTTAAGTATAAACTTAACAGAAAAAGTATTCTTAATTTCAAAATAAAATTGCAAAGAAATGAATGACAAACCTTTTGAAATTTTTAGTTATTTACAAACTGAAACTAGGTGTTTAGCCCGCGACTTGCGCGGGCCAAAAAATTTCATTGAAACTTAAAATAAAATTTTATGTCATAAATCAAAAAATAATTAGATCAAGAATTTGATACATACAAAATTAAAATAAAGCTAATCTATGAAAGTAATCATTGTCTAACATTAAAAACTTTAAAATCAATACTAATAAGTGTATGAAATCAATAAACACAAACTAAAATAAGATTAATATGAATTATTCATTTTTTTCTTTTTTTATCTTTTAATTTTTTTTTCTCTATCATTTTCTTCTTTCTTTCTTTTTTTTTTGTTTTTTTGTTTTTTTCTTCTTTATTTTCTATGTATTTTTTTAATTTTTATTCTACTGGTTTTTCTTTTTCACGTTTCTTCTTCTT